>NC_134691.1:151911253-152071253 GCF_050947455.1 Rhinoderma darwinii | reverse complement strand
GGCTTCCCAGGATGACGTTTCAGTCTAAGTGACGGCTGCAGCCAATCACAGGCTGCAGCGGTCACATGGACTGCCGCGTCATCCAGGGAGGTCGGGCTGGATGCCGAAAGAGGGACGCGTCACCAAGACAACGGCCGGTAAGTATGAAATTCGTTTACTTTCACTAGGGAAAGTGCTGTCCCTTCTCTCTATCCTGCACTGATAGAGAGAAGGGAAGCACTTTTACCGCAGTCCGCAGCAGCTAGTCCGCATCAATTTACTGCACATTTTGGGCAGATCCACCACAGAATCTGCAACGCAGATTCTGTGCGGCATTGATGCGGACAGCTGCGGAGGAAAACCGCCACGTGTGGGAATGCCCTAAATGTAGCAGATATTGCTTTTTATGCCATCTCTGTATTTTGGTTTCTATTTCTACTGTGACAAAAATAAGGACATATGTGCTTAAATAGAGGAATAAAATGAAGGACATTATTTCCAACAGCTAAAGTAAAATTCCTCTTAGAAATATCTTTAATTTGATTTATTATTTTTGAAATAGTTTTTAACAAGGTTCTTCTGTGACAGTGTTTAGGGAAGAGCGATGAAATCATTTGTGTTTGTTATGGGGTGGATGCTGAGTGAGATTTATTATCAATGAGTTTATGCAGGACACATGGTACATTGCACACGCCTAGCACATGCAGGTGTATCCGCAGAAACTTAAAACAAGGATATATTTAGAAAATATGCTGAGACCACCATAAATAAAACCACAAATTATTACTCTCAACCTCTGGAAAATACGATATGCCTCATAGATTTTTTGATGGACATTTTATTATTATATTTGAAAAATAGCTGAAGAAGCACTTGAAATATGTCAAGTAGGTGCAGTATACAAATTCACAATATGGGCTAATTTTCTCCCTCCTAAATGTACATTCCAACATCATGGCAGCAATGTGTTTTTTAGATATATATAAAAAGTATTTGAAAAATATCTATTCCAATACCGCATCTTTTCAAAATGAGTCGATATTAGTATAACAAACAGAACCATAACCTAAAGTTTACAAATAAATACATGTATTGAACATAAGGGGATTACATTTTATCATCATATAAGTCTCTGCCATACCTAAAGGCCCGTTTACATAGGCCAATTATTGGGCAAACGCCCGTTCCCGATCATTGCCCAGTGTAAACACGGCAATGTTGAGCTTATGAACGAGCAAATGATTCATAAATAAATGATTCATCGGCTGATTGTATCATTTACGCAGCAATAAATGTTATTGTGTCAGCAGCATATTTCCCTGTGTAAACAGTGAGATGTGCGGCCGACATGATGGAAACGTGTGGGGACGAGCGATTGTATTAACCAATCAATGCTCCTTGTGAAAGGAGCAAACGAACGCCGATCAGGGCCCATATCGGGCCGTGTAATAGGACCCTAACGCAGGGTATTTGTTTAATTTTTGCATAGCGTAGAACTCCCAGCAAAGAGCAGGCCCATCCATGAATTACATATTAAGCCATTCATTAAAATACAATTTAAATAGCAGCCATGGTTTAATAATATTGCACGTTTCTGACATTTATTTCACCATATTTCTTATGCAGAATATTATTGAGGATTCGCTAGGTAGGGTAGGGCTATAGAGAATTTTGGATTATCTTGTATTATCAGTCACTGGCATTGTGGTGCCTTAAACAGAAAATAGGGTAGTTGTTATAGAGTGGCACCTTAATCATTTTGATATAGTTGTTACAAGATTGCAGCATTTTAAGAAAGTGTGTCTTTCGATGTTGAAAACAAAATTTTGTTATTAGGCTTTATTGCTCTATACAGATTAGGCAACTATGAGCTTCTTAGGAAACAAGTGATATTTATTACGAATGAGCTGAATGAAATCTAGTATGAATAAAAAAGCTATTTTTTGTAGAAGAATAGTCTCCTCAGCATAAAAGTGGCCATGAACATTGCATATTGTGTAGGAGAAGCCCTGGAGAATTTATTATAGCACCGCTGTCCATATGAGAAAAATGGCTTCTTTAGAACAGTTCTAAACTACTGACAAATGATCAGCAGGTAGAAACGATCACATGGTCATTTCCATCTTAGCAATTCTTTCTGCCGGTTGACAAAAGCGTAATTGTTGCCTAGAAATGGCTCTTACTATGAGCAGCATCTTCCGATCACTGACCTTGATCAATCATGTTGCCATTAAAATTACCATTGTCAGCAGCACGATTGATCAAGATAAAATAAAAAACAAAACTTTTTAGTATCCTATTTCTTGACTGGAATCAAAGATAATTGAAGATATATTTTCTGTTCTTAGAAGTAGTTCCTAAAGTATAAAAAAATCTTTTACGTTATATAATATATGAGCAGCTACTCGTTTTTAAGCAAGACATTACATTTTTCAACCATTAACAGCTCATCACTCAATGACGGCCAATAAAAGAGTAGAAAAAGTATATATATATTCATATTTCCCACAGCCTATATTATACATTATCCACTCAGGTAACTAGAACAGACATGTCTAAATGAAAACATATGGGGAGGAAATGATAAATTGTCAGTGAAATCCATAACAAGATTCTTTAACTAATCTTTAGCGAAGCCCATTGTCACAGAGTTAAATATTATGTCTCTACATCTACATGGGCAGCTATTAGTCTAACATTAATTATTCGTGAATTAAATACTTCTTTTTCACAGCCAAAAGTCTAATAAATAAAATGGCACTATTTCAAAATGAAGTATATGTTGGCTGACTTTTATGTTTTTATCAAGATGGAAAGTACTCAGAAGCTATTATTTTGGCAGATTTCTCATTTAGCCAAGCAGCTTCAGTTTATGTACAGACAGCTCATGAATCAATAACTTTCCTTGCGCAATGTGTCATTTGTTAATCGGATATTGATAAAAATATTGACATGTAGCTAATTAATCCAAAACCTACAGCCAGCCATCATACGTTCTCTTAATTATGTTCTTCATCTTAGTCTTAGAACATCAACACATAGATGTTGAGCAATAGACAATAATACGGCTGTCAAAATCCAAAGTTCCCTAACACAATTACAATGTAGTAGTAGATGGGAAAGCAAAGTCATTTTGGCAAGTTTCAAATGAGCTAAATATTTAATAAGCTATTTCTGCTGTACATTGTGTACCCTTTGCAAGAGTCTCATTTGTTGGTTTATGGGGGTTAAGTACAGTATGATGTTCTCCAATCCTTAGAAATAGCTATTCATTTCTAGACTTACGCATTTCCAAGTTGTCGGTGTAATGTATAGCTAGAGTACAAATGTGATCACTGTGGTGAAATGTACTACATCTTAGTAAAGTGTTGTCTTCTTCATTTCTACTTTAAAATTTAGACAGTTGTACAAAACACTGACAATCTTAGTATTAGCTTAGAAACGATTCTGATCATGTGAATGCTTCCAAACCTTTTCGCAAAACACTCGTCTTATCATGCATTCACACGGTGGGAGCAGTAGGCAAAAATAGCACCAAGATCCCATCTACACAAGAGTTAACATAGTGTAACTTATTTTATTTCTAGTCAAAGTCAGAGCTTAGTTATAAGTTCCACCTTCTATAGAGCAAGCAAAAAACACCAGAACTTCTAGCTAGTGAAGATTTCCAATAGTTTAGCCCCTTAATACCGAAAATATTATAAACCTTCATGACCAAGCAAAAACTTTTTCCATCATCGCATTCAAAGAGCATTCATCATCGCATTTTTATTTTTTACATAGACATAGCTGTATAAGGACTTGTTTTTTTGTGCGGACAAGTTGCATTTTTTAATAGCACCATTTTGGGGTACATATGATTTATTGATGAACTTTTATTAACTTTTTGTTGAGTAATGAAAAAAAAAAGCAGTAATTTTGCCACTTTTTTGTGTCTTAATAGTACACCGTTTACCTTGTGGTATAAATAAGATAATAGCTTTATACAGCCGGTCATTACAACTGCGGCGGTACCAAATTTATATAGTTTTTTTTTATGTTTTACTACTTGTTAAAAAAATAAAAATTTGTTTGCCAATATTTTAAGAGCTAAAACTTTTTTATTTTTCTGCCGACATTGCTGTGTGAGAGCTTTTTTTTGCTGGACAACTTTTAGTTTTTATTGGTAGCCTTTTGGAGTACATATAACTTTTTGATCGCTTTTTATCAAATTATTTTCAATGCAGGATGAACAGAAAACAGCAAATCTGGCATAGTTTTTTATTTTTATTTTTTTAAAAAGGTTCACCATAAGGTTAAATAATGTAATAGTTTTATATAGTTGGGGTCGTTATAGATGCAGCGATACCAAATATGTGTATGGTTTTAAATACATTTTTGTTCTTTCATAATAAAGTATTTTGTAATGGGAAAAACTTATTTATTTATTCATTATTGACTTAAACTTTTATTTTTATTTTTTTTTAGTTCCACTAGGGGACTTTACTATGCGATAATTTGATCACTTTTATAATACACAGCAATATTTCTGTATTGCAGTGTATTATTGCCTGTCAGTGTAAAACTGACCTGCATCTGCTAGGCCATGCCTCTGGCATAGCCTAGCAGGCATTAACTTGAGACAGACCTGGGGGCCTTTCTAAGTGGTTAAATGGATGGATTTTGATCCACCCGCTCGACCAGCGGGTGGCTGAGAGCAGGGAGTTTTAACTGCTCCCGGCAGCGCAGATTTAATCTGATGCAGCACCGTGAAAAGGCTTATGCATCAGAATAGCAGGCATTCACTAAAGGCAGACCTGAGGGCCTGTTTTAGGCCCCCAGCTGCATAAAAACCATCGGTACACCCGTTATCGCATTGCCGGTGTGCCGATGGGGCGAGACATGGAGCCCCCTCCCTCTAAAACTATTTAGATGTGTCAGTCACTATTGATCACCGCATCTAAGGGGTCTGCTCCAACATGGAATGGAAAGGGGGACGTGATAGTCAGAGCTCTGACACCGTCCAATCAGTTGCGGACAGTGTCAGGGCAGCTTCTGCTGTGTGATCTCTCCTCTACGTGTGTCTCCTCGATCAGACATTCTTCTCATCATTTGCTGACAGTAGCCGGAGAGAGAAGGAAAGCACGTGCGCACACACGCGGCAAAGAGATATCACACAGCAGAAGCCGCTCTATTATAACGGCACCGATATCTGCAGAACGGCTTAGACTACACAGCTAATTCAAAGTGCTCCAAGGACTGTGCAGCAGCGCCTATCAGATGGTGCACTCAGCTGCACAGGTCTGGGGTAATGAAAGGTTCTCTTATCTGTAAAAATTTAACAAGGTATAAAGCAATGAGACATTGCCTTAGAAGGGCTCAGGCAGTATTCATAAGCCATACATAAAGTTTCTCTTCTGTCACCAATAGGAATAAAATGTACCACTTTTGCCCCCCTTTTTATGAATTTTTTTAAATATAATTTATGCTGTACTTTTTGAATGTTAAAAAGCTTCATTCCCCTTTATTCTAAACAGTTGTGAGCACTTCTTAATGTGATGTAATGATAAACAATTTAAATGCCAGTGAAGTGAATGTCGAGTGATTAGACAATCCTTTTCACAGAGTGGTTTAAAGATTTAGTTGACATAAAGTACAAAAATCTGCTACAATCCAATCATTACAAATTGATTACTTTTATTTGCTGAAAGGGTATTGATTTACTAGGGAGTAAATGAGATATAATATGAATCATAGGAGAAATGAGTAAAATTTTAAAGCTATGTTGTGGAAATCATTAACGATACCAAGGCAAAGAAAATCCATATGCCAAGAATTAAGAGTCTGGTTTATATCATAGTGACTTGTCGATGGTGTTCTGACTGTGCGCTTGCTATTGTTAACGTAGCTAATGTGCTCACAAATGTGCTGTGATCTTACAAGGGAAAGCACGCTCATAATATTGCTAGCTTAAACTTTGTTTGTGCACTTAAAATATAAAATTGTCATAAGTTATGAATCTGTTTTATGTTCAGCTGTTGAGTGTACGTATACCTAGATATTCAAAAGTGTCTATCAGGGAAGAAGACCTATTTATATGTGAATAGCTGTCAGTATAGAGCAGTAACGTTGAGTGATTCTGCATGTTGTGTGAGGTGTAAATGTTTGAAAGATTGATTTATTGCCGCACTACGAAAAGGTGAAGTAAATTTGAAGGACAAACATAAGGGACTTTAAAAACCCTTTACGCTACAATCTTAGCCATGAATAACCTGGATGTTGGTTTTCTGAAAAGCACATCTAACTACGACACATCTGCAAGGGCCTAAAGCACAAAATAGCATTAAAACTCTAGCCTGATTATTCTTATCCATAGCTAAGGAAAAAATGTCTATGCACATATATATATATATATATATATATATATATAAAGAGTAAAGCAGCACAGCGACAGCAGTGGGTGCAGGCCTCCTAGGTTTAGGCTAGGAACCCTTGTTAATGTAATCCAAAAAAAATTAAGAGGCAGCACTCCAAGAAAATTGGTGAGAAAAGGTGGTCTGTTTATTCAGCCCAGGCAGGCAACGTTTCGATCCATCTCTATGGGATCTTCGTCAAGCTTGATATATATATATAGACAGATATAAATAAACATATGTATATAAAAATATATATAAATAAATATACACATTTTTTATTATGTATTCTTTTTCCTCACCAGTCTCTGTGATACCTTTATATCAGGGGTCTCAAACTCGGCGGGATAAATGGGCCGCACATAGCAAAATGTGAAGTTTACGGGCCGCATTACTTTCAAATTTGATACAATACAGAATTATTGTTAATCAATTAGTTATTTGAACTACTATAACAATACTACATAACTATAATAATACTACATTACTATAACAATAATACTACATTACTATAAAACTACATTACTATAACAATACTACATTACTATAATAATACTACATTACTATAACAATACTACATTACTATAACAATAATACATTACTATAATACTACATTACTATAACAATACTGCATTAACTTTAACAACACTACATTATTATAACAATACTACATTACTATACTAATACTATATTACTATAATAATAATAATAATAATACATTACTATAACAGTACTACATTACTAGAACAATACTGCTAGGTTTAAACTTAATAGAAATTTGCAAGATTTCTCCACGTGCTTATTTCAACAATAAAGCTGATTCCAGCTCTGCTCCTGACATCACTGTCTATATATGGAATGAGATGTCAGGGGCAACCCCAGAGCTGGAGTCCCGGGCAGAGCGCTAGCAGGCTCTTCCTGGGACTCCAGCTGTGCTCCTGACATCACTGTCCAAATATGGATAGGGATGTCAGGGCAACCCCAGAGCCGAAGTCCTGGGCAGAGCGCTACTAGCGCTCTACTCTGGGACTCCGGCTCTGGGGAATCCCCTGAAATCACTGTCCAGGTATGGACAGTGGTGTCAGAGGCTTCGCCAGAGTCCCGGAGCAGAGCCTATACTAGTGCTCTGCCCGGGACTCCGGCTCTGGGGAAGCCCCAGACATCACTGTCCATATGTGGACAGCGATGTCAGGGGATTCCAGAGAGTTCCAGAGCAGAGCCTATACAAGCTCTCTGCCCGGGACCCCAGCTCTGGGGAAGGCACAGAAATCGCTGTCATATATGGACAGCGATGTCAGGGGATTCCACAGTCCCGGAGCAGTGCCTATACTAGCGGCTCTGTATCCCGCGGGCTGCAGATGACAGCCTCAGGGGCCGCATGCGGCCCGCGTGCCCCGTGCTTGAGTCCCCTGCTTTATATACTTTGAAATTATGTCATGATAATTACACAAAAAACAAAATATAATAAAAATTAGACATTTTGGGCCAGTTATCCCAGGTCAGCAATAATTCAGTAGTGTAGAGATATGAGGTTGTTACAGTGTCTTGCGAAAGTATTCACCACTTCATGTTTTGTTGCATTACAACCTTGAATTAAAATGGATTTTTTGGGGTTTGTATCATTTGATTTACACAGTGTACCTACCACTTTAAAGGTGAAAAATATTTTTTTGTGTGACAGACAATAAATAAGACTAAAAACAGAGAACTTTAATGTGCATAAGTATTAACCCCCTGAAAGTCAATACATTGTGGAGCCACCTTTTGCTGCAATTACAGATGCAAGTCTCTTAATGTATGTTTCTATTCGCTTAGCCCATCCAGAAATTGGGATTTGTGCCCATTCTTCCAGGCAAAACGGATCCAACTCCTTCAAGTTAGATGGGTTGTGTTGGTCTACAGCAGTCTTAAAGTCATGCCACAAATTCTAAAATAATTAAAGTCTGGGCTTTGACTAGGCCATTCTAAGACATTTAAATGTTTTCCCTTAAACCACTCCAGTGTAGCTTTATGAGCATCATTAGGGTTATTGTCTTGCTGGAAGGTGAACCTCTGTCCCAGTCTCAATTCACTGGTAGACTGAAACAGATTTTTCTAAAGAATTGCCCTGTATGTACTGCCATCCATTTTTCCTTTAATCCTGATCAGTTTTCAAGTCTCTGTCGATGAAAAGCATCCCCACAGCATGATGCTGCCACCACCACCATTCTTTACTGTGGAAATGGTGTTCTTGTAGTGATGGGAAGTGTTGGGTTAGTACCACACATAGTGTTTCCCATGATGGCCACAAAGTTAAATATAAGTCTCATCTGACCTAAGAACCATCTTCTATGTGTTTGGGGAGTCTGTCACATGCTGTTTGGCGAAATCAAAAAGCATTTTCTTATGTTTTCCTTTAAGGAGTTTTTCTGGCCCCTCTACCATAAAGCCCCAATCTGTGGAGGATCAAGGTCCTATGGACAGAAACTTCCATCTCCGCTGTGGTTCTTTGGAGCTCTTTTAGTGTTATCATTGGTTTCTTTGTTAAATCACTGATTAATGCCCTCCTTATCTCGTCTGTGAATTTTATTGGGCGGCCTTCTCTTGTCAGGTTTTTTGTTGTGCCATATTCTTTCAATTTGTTATAATGTATTTTATGGTGCTGTGAGTCATGTTCAAGGTTTAGGGGATTTTACCATAGCGCAACCCTGATCTATACTTCTCCACAACTTTGTCTCTGACCTATTTTGAGAGCTCCTTGGTCTTCATGTTGCTTGCTTAGTGATGTTGCCAACTCATGTTCCTTTCCGAAGGTGTATTTATGCTGACATCATTTCACAGATCATGTGACACTTTGCTTACACAGATGGGACCTTATTCAACTAATTATGTGGTAAGTTTCAATGACTTTGATATATTTTGTATAACTGGCTTAACCCCATAACGACCGTCAATATGCCTTTTCAAGGTGTCCGTTAAGGGTATTTATGCCAGAGTGCCGCCTTTTCACAGCGATTTGACATAAGCACGGCACGGGTGTTCTGTGCCGGCTAAAGCATGTGTCGGGCAGTCTAAAGACAGACAGACACCTGCACACAGCCGATGTATCGGAGTACGGGCTCATAGACTTTCTATTGAGTCCGTACACCGATACATTTATTTCCGTAAAAAGCAGAACAGACACGAAGCGGCTGAGCACTCACACGAGCGCTTCAGCTGCTTCGATCTAGCGATTGGTGGGGGTCTCAGTGCTCGAACCCCCACCAATCCAAACTTCTGACATTTCACTATGACATGCCAGAAGTTTGTCAAATGTTTAGCTACACTTAAAGGTTTAAAATAGGCCGGTCATTAAGGGGTTAAAGATTACCATACCGTTCAGGTGACTTTTCAGAAAAAGCTACCATATGTGTGTACATGAAGAATAACACTTTTAATGGCCAATATATGACTTGTATATGGTATTTCTTAGCAGTTTTCCCCTCTGTAGGCTCTATCTCTAATTCTCAATTTTTCCTGATCTAGTGAGTGGAACCTAACTGCTTTTAAACACTGCACACAGAAAAGAGGGGAATCCTGCGCTCCTATCTCTAGCTATCACATATATAGAAGCAGTAGCAACACATTGGAAATTACACAGCAGTACTGAGCAGTCTAGCTTCAAATCCAGCACTGTGTTGAGATATAACACTTACTAGAAAGCTATAGCAGAGTCTTTGTGTGTGTCTCTCTCACTGCTCTTGCTCTCCTCCCCCCTGCCCTTTCCATAGCAGAGGCTCTCTAGAAAAGAGACAAGAGGGGGGGGGGCTGCTGGCCCTGGGCTCCTCTGCGACCGCTGCTTACTATGGTGGAGCAGAGAGCTATTGGCTCGCTGCCACGCCACTAACCCTAGTGAGCCACAGGCTGTTTTAGGCCTGTTGCCTACTAGAGGTTACTTAGGATGTCAGCCTGACCTCCCAGGGCAGGTGGCGTGATGACGTCACTGCCACTCCCCTGCAATGGGCAATAAGCAGAAGACACAGTAGCTAATTGTGGGAATGGGGTTAGGTGAGTTTACATTTTGTTTTATTTTTATTACTGCAAAGTACTGCACTATTAAGGAAGGAAGTGGCCTAACAACTATATGAGGCACCTACATAATATATTGTGGCATATCTATTATATATTATATAGGGAGGTTACTATATGGGGGACCTAACTACCATATGTGGATACAACTACTGTTTGGGGGCACCTAACTTCTACATGTGAGGCCTGGCTACTATATGGGAGGCCTAACTACTTTATAGGTGCACCTAACTACTATATGGGGTCACCAGTCTACAATATTGGGAGCTAAACTACTATATGGGGGCACCTGTCTGCTATAGGGTGCACCTTTCCACTATGTAGGGGCACCTGTCTACTATATGGGGACACTATATAGGGCAGCTATTTATTATATGGTGGGCCTAACTACTATATGGGGGCATAACTACTATATGGAACACCTATCTACTATATGGGGGCACCTATCGACTATATGGGAGTTTATCAACTATATGGGGGCCTATGAACTATATGGGGCACATGTCTATTATATGGGGGTACCTAACTGCTCTATGGGGCACAAAGGTGGACATTGTTACT
The DNA here is from genome assembly GCF_050947455.1 of Rhinoderma darwinii. NCBI lineage: Eukaryota > Metazoa > Chordata > Amphibia > Anura > Rhinodermatidae > Rhinoderma > Rhinoderma darwinii. The sequence continues at coordinate 152,060,274 of NC_134691.1, read as the reverse complement.
GTGTGATGGCACTTTTACTGTTTGGGAGCAATGTTACTATGTGGCGGCAGCTGTCTACAATATGGGGACACCTATCTACTATATGGGGGAATGAATTTATTATATCACAGGCCTAACTACTATATGGGGACACCTATCTACTATATGGGAGTCTAAGTACTATATGGAGAACCTATATACTATATAGGGGCACCTATCTACTATTTGAGTGTTTATCAACGATAATGGGGCCTATCTACTATATGGATGCACCTGTCTATTATATGGGTATATCTAATCACTCTATGGGGTACAAAAGAGAAGAACTACTTTACGGCGACACAAAGGGGGACATTATTACTGTGTGGTGGCACTTTTACTCTTTGGAGCAATGTTACTGTGTGGGGCAGTAAGGAGCACTGTTACGGAATAGGAGGAGAGAATGCTGCAAGATCAAGGAATCAAAGATGTCTGTGCTGTAATCAGTTATATGGTCTGCAGAACGCTTGGTTAGCACTGGTACCTTTCACTATATGGTTACTATATGGTGGTAATATTAGTTTTTATATAGTGGATTTTATTCAGTATCAGTATAGTGGTTTTATTTAGTCACTATGTGGTGGTAATATGTGGTCATGGTGTGGCGGTATTGTTCGTCCAATGTATAGTGGTATTATCAATAATATCGGCCTTGGCATACTGGGTTTTGTTCAGTAACAGTATGGTGATATTGGTTTCTTAGATATTGGTCTTAATTCGTAACTTTATTATTGTATAATTTAGAGGTATATTATTAAACGTAGAGAATTGTATTACAGCTATGTTGTCTTTGAGACTCGCAACACCAACTGGGTCCGTGCCTCTGAGCAACAAGCGTGGGGGGGGTAGCCTCGTGAGACCAGGTGAAAAATTTGCCCTGTGGTCCTCAGGACTCTAGTTTTGCTGCAGCTCCTAAGACATCTATTGGCAGCTGTAACCTGATTGCTCAGTGAGTTGCTAATCCATCATGTCCTGAGAAGATGGAAAAAACAGTTAATTCAGAGTAAGTGAACAGTTGAAGGGAGGAAAGGAGCCTGATAAGTGGAGAAAGAGGTATTTTATGGGAAATATTACAAAGTTCCTTATATTCGCTTCAACTATTGATTTGTGCAGTTTGTTGAAAAGTTAATGACCACTTAAGAATGGCTGTTTACATACAACTAAACAGTTAATTCTACCAGTTTATTTGAAAATAGAAAATTTCTAATGTTTTAACCATAGCAATGTCATCACAAATGTCTATATATTATATCATCTCTGGTTAGTCATGCTTTCTTCTGAAAGTGAGATTTTCTTCTTTTTTCTTTACTAAACAGAAGTATTCATATATAAGGTCTATCTGAAAAAAGTTGCCCCCCACCTTCACAACTTTAACTAGTGATACCAAGCGTGTATAATTATTCCTATAAGTCTAAATGAGCCAAGTCTCCTAGCTTAAGGGAAGTTATACAGTTTAAAATGTCCTGGGTATTATTTTGGAAGAAAAATGAAAAATAATGAGCCAAAAAATTGTAGTGCCATGTTTCAAATTTATTTATATATTTTAAAAATGTTTGCACCTAATTACAACTTTATACTGCAACTGTATTATTTTATTTGTAATCAGTTTTTTCTGATTGCATATTTTTTATTTAATTTCTTTACAGAATTGTGGAGGCGGCCGTCTTGCCTGAACAGCTGCTCTGAGCTGTAAAATACTACTCCAGTAATTTGCTTAACAAGCAGGCAGCTCAACATAAAGAAAACACTTAGTTAGAAAGCAACTAATTGACTTCTATGGGAGAGTATTGTGGGCATGCTCTTCCACATGTGCAGTGGTCACTGTGCAGGGAAAGGGAGGAGCGAGGAGATGAGATGACTTAAAGAGGCTCTGTCACCAAATTATAACTGCCCTATCTCCTACATAATCTGATTGGCGCTGTAATGTAGATAACAAGTGTTTTTTATTTTGAAAAACGATCATTTTTGAGCGAGTTATGAGCAATTTTAGATTTATGCTAATTTGTTTCTTAATGTCCAACTGGACATTTTTTTACTTTTGACCAAGTGGGCGTTGTAAAGAGAAGTGTATGACGCTGACCAATCAGCGTCATACACTTCTCTCCACACATGTCCATTTGTACTCAGCACAGCATGATCTCACTGTGCTGTCACATACACCCACATTAACTTTACTGAAGTCTCTTCAGAGTGAATAGACATCACCTCCAGCCAGGACGCGATATCTATTCACACTCCTGACACTTCGGTAAAGTTTGTGTGGGACTTAATTTACAGCACTGCGTGATCTCATGAGATCACGCTGTGCAGGGATTAAGTCCCACACAAACTTTACCGAAGTGTCGGGAGTGTGAATAGACATCGCGTCCTGGCTGGAGGTGATGTCTATTCACTCTGAAGAAACTTCAGTAAAGTTAATGTGGGTGTATGTGACAGCACAGCGAGATCACGCAGCGAGATCAGCACAGCAGGCACTTATAATCTGGTGACAGAGCCTCTAAGACGGTTGTGAAATTGTCAAAGAAAATCTTGATGACAATTTTTTTTTCATTTTTCTCTTACATAAATTAGCTGTGCTAAGCCTCTTTTCACCAAAATCAGTAGTGGAATCTGAAGAGAAAGTAAATATTTATTTTTTCCTCCTTTTAAATAAACAAAACATCCAATCCCTGATTAACAAAAAAAAAGAAAACTGAACCAAAATACAATTTTGAGATCACTGGGAGAGATTTTTCAACACTTTTACAGGATACATGAATTTACAAGACAGTGAAAATAATGTAAATTGGGGCAAATTTATTTTAATGGTGCATGTACCTTTGAGAAGTTTTGTACTAGGCATGACAGCGACAATTCTGTTTTGTACGTATTCTTATGGCTGCCAAACATGTGCGCCATATTTTACACCAAAACATGGCGCAGATCTTTAATACATTTTTCACCCTCTTTTTTTAACTCTTTGTTTATTCAGAGCAGGTCAAACATGGACCAATTACATTTACATTTTTTTTTTCCAAATGATCATTCTCATCCGAGAATATGATCCATCTTAATTAAAATATATTGCTCTTTCTTTTACATGATATTATTCATTAGTACAACAATCCCAATTCCACCCCTCTGTCTTTTCAGATTTAGGGAGAATTTAGTACTACCAAACAATTACAACAAACATCTTATCAAACAAAAAACATGTTTGAAATATTGCAACTTTTGGGACAAAAAAAAACATCTTGCCGCAAATTTGGTGCACACCATGTACTTCATTGTTTTTGTGGGTCAATTTGCAATACATTTTGCTTAGTAAATGTCTTAACTTTCTAGGCTGCTGAGTACCAGATTAAATAGAATCATATATCGGAATGGTGTTTGATGCAGTTGGGTTCTTTTTTTTAATGTACAGTGTGACCCTGATAAATGACATCAATGTTTCATAATAAAAATAGCACCTCATAGATATTTATTAAGAGCTCAGTACCTGCCCAGCCCTTGAAAAAATATACTTTAGCAGAGTCCATTAAATGCTGACCGCTGTTTAGATTTTTATGTGGCCTGACATTGACTACTGAACAACAGTGAACATGATTAGTCAAGGCCCTGCACTGAATAAACTGTAATCTATAGACTTCTTCAGGGATGAGCAACCACATTAGACTCATTTGCCTAAAAAAAGACAATAAAAAATACATAATTTTATCGAATAGTCCCAAAAGTAGAAGATGAAGCAGTAAAAATGTATCAAAACCATTTAATACATGCTGTTTTTGAATCATGTTGCTGAAATTGGTGGCGGCAGGTTTTGTAAAGTTTGTTTTGCCTTAATTGGTGGCCGAAGGTTTTTAGAAATACAGTTCTAGGAAAATATCTTAGCAACAATCCAATGAAAAACTGCATTCTGGTACCGCATGTAAAATCCATGGTTTTACATTTTAAAAATTGAATTCATATTATTGTGGTCACTGTGGTGTTTCTGCAGCAAAACAAATGTTGTGGAAACAAGCGCTACAAGTTATTTTTTTTGTTTTTAAATTTAGTTCTTTATTGTTATTTTTCAACATAACATAAACAAAGACAAAAACAGGTTGGTTTTCTCATACATATCCACATCTTACAATAGATACAAACATGTATTCAAATATACTTTCATTAGTCAACAATACAAATAAAAACATTTAAGAGAGAAAAAAAATAAAGAAGAGAAAAGAAAAAAAAAAAAAAAAGAGAAGGGAGGCAAGATTACACAATATATATAAGGCAGTTACGATTTTTCCCAGATATAGTTCCGCTAATTATAAACATATAAGTGACAATGCGAGACTTTATCTATATAATCTACTATAGATCAGTTACCTAGTCTTGTTAGGACCTTACAACTATATCCTGATATCTTTACGCCAATCAATTAGATACACTTCCAGTATTTATAGCCTAGAAAAGGAATGCTCTTGAAGCATTATAGACTGACCATAACGTCCAATCAGTTAGACATTTCCCATATGAGTTAGAGCGAACCGCTACCATTTTTTCCATAGTATAGTCAAATTGGATGAGGTTAATTAATTCGATGATCGTAATGGGGTCTGAAGATTTCCAAGACCTGGCTATTAACAGTCTAGCTGCCAGAATGACATGCCCTGTTATACACCTTAAGTCTCTAGGAATGTCAACAAGACCAACAAAACACAAAGCCAATGCAGGGGAGGGACGAATTCTATAATGTAGAATGCTGGACAAAAAAGCAAAAGTAGTTTCCCAAAAATTAAAGACTAAAGGACAGTACCACCACACATGCATGTAATCGCCTAGGATGCCACAATTCCTCCAACAAAGAGGAGAGTAAGAAGGGTTACATTTATTCAACAATGTTGGAATTCTATACAATATTTTATGTGCTATTTCTCTGTGACTCTCTCCCTTTGAAATTTTGGGGACCTAATTCATCGCCTGGTGCCATTCTGCTAAGGTGATAACCATATTCAGTTCTGCCTCCCATTTAAGCAAATACCCTGGTTTAGCTAATCTCTGAACATTAGAAATTGTAGAATAAAACCATGAAATGCACTTCATTTTAGGCGCAGCCGAGTTGAAAGCCACAAAAGCGCTTCTTGGGAATAGTAGTCCATCTAAATTTCTACTGTTTAGAATGTGACGGATCTGAAAATATTTGTACAAATCATGAGCGGGTATACCATATGTTTCAAGCAATTTGTTAAAAGGCAGCATTCCCTTTGAGTCGTAGAGGGAACCGATCGTTTCAACCCCAGCTGCCTCCCATTTTAGTACATTTAATTCCGGTGTAAAGGCAGAAAGATACCGAAGGGGTAGTAACCTAAGGGGGTGACATTCAGACTTAGGCGTATGTGAAATCAAATATTGCCAAGAGGCTATAGAGGCAACAATAGAAAGCATGTTTATGTTCTTATACGGGCGATTAGAATGATCTAATGACAAAAGAGAAATTAAGTGAGCCCCCGTTGTAGCCCTCTCAATTTCCACCCATTTAAGTTCGTTATGTCTACCCCACCAATGATAAATCTGACTAAGAACCGTAGAATGAAAATATTGCCTAATATCTGGTACCCCCATCCCCCCTAAAGACCAAGAACGGGACATGGTAGAAAATCGAATCCTAGGTTTTTTACCAGCCCATATGAAATCCGTAAGTAACTTTTGAAGTTTCGAGAGATAATTAATGGGAAGTGGAATAGTTACTGTACGGAATACATATAATATTATAGGCAAGATCATCATTTTAACAATAGCAATTTTTCCAGCCCAAGATATCATTGGTATGGAGAAGCTCTCCGCTAGTTTTGATACCTTAAATAAAAGCGGATGGTAATTCTTTGTAAATAAAGTCGAGCTCGAACTTGTAATAAAGGTACCTAGATATGTAATACTCTCTTCACTCCACTGAAAAGGGAAACGTGCAGTTAAAGCAATTTTCGTAGTCTGATCCAATCCAATCCCCATCATTTTAGACTTATTTGAGTTAACTTTGTAATATGAAATTTTATTAAATTGAGAAATCGTATTTTCAATAGCAGGTAGAGAATTGAAGGGATCGGAGATCACCAAAAGCACATCGTCAGCATAAAGACCAACTTTGTGGATTTTAGTCCCTACTTTGATGCCCTGAATTTTTATATTAATTCTTATTGCTTCTGCTAGGGGTTCCATTGCTAGGGCAAACACAATTGGGGAAAGTGGACAGCCTTGACGGGTGCCGTTCCTTATTAAAAAAGGGTCAGAGAGAAACCCAGCGCCACGAGTTATATTCCCAATAGTAGTAATTAGGAAGGGCACCTTAATTTGTTGTAGGTAATGGAGGTGAATAATGAAGGTGTATCCAGCACTTGATATAAAAGTTAAATGGTTTATTTGGTCATGTTAAAACAAAGGGATTAAAACAGAAATCCCGGGACCACGCTTACGCGTTTCAGACCACTGGGGTCCTTAATGATAGCTTAGTGTTCCACTAGTGAGTTCACATATTTATAGTAAATATCATGAGTCAGGTGACTTCCTGTAGGTGGGCCTTAAAAGTTAACTATTTCATATATGCAATTAGTTAAGTTACGTAACGTCTTATAGTATTCTTAATAAAGCATTTTTCAGGGCATTTTACTAGTATAATGTAGGACAGATGAATATAAGTTATAACTTTGAATTAAAAAACTAGATATCTAAAGTTCTTACTGAATACTCAGGTGTGTTATATACTCTGACGTAATCCAGGGGGAGTAATAAACCTGCTGTGTATATTTTCAAAAATAAAAAAAGATTGCTACTTGGATACGATATAATATGATTTGCATATCTGCCAATACTTTCTAGGAATTTGAAATAATTAATTTTCCTGTCTGTATATTTCTTTTTAAATAAAACAATGAATTTTAATTAATATTGATCAATGATGTATATTATTACATCTGAAGAACAGCTCCACTCGAAGTGATAGAAAGATAACATTGTCTGGTGCTGAAGAACAGCTCCTCGCTAAATAGACCAGCATGCAGTGTCGTAATGAACAGGCGAAGTGTATAAATTGCCTTGTACTGAAGATTGATTATAGAGTTATATGTTACATTTTCCCTTTATATGTATGATAAAATGTTCTTGTTGTATAAGATATGGCTATATCCTATCCACATTTACATGTTATTTAAGAATACCGCATATCAAACTGAGGTAATGTGAACAGTCCAAACAGATGCGATCTCTATTAATGATTATAGTAAAATATGTATGTTGAATTTAAACAAGATATTTATGTGGTCTTAGTATGATATTTTTGGTGTTTCTAAATGATATGCTTTACCCAAGTTAGAACACTTCAACATTATTTTAATACCCAAATGTTTCGAATTGGTCTAAAATAGATCAAAGGAAATTAATAGATGTACATTAAATCATTTCTGTAGTTCATTCCTTGTGGGAAGCGGGTGTCTAATTTCAAAATCCATAGTGCCTCTCTATTTAGAAGGAGCTTTCTCCAGTCTCCATCTCTTTTAGGACGGTATACTCTCTCTAAGCCGCAGACTTTTAGTGTGCTGATGTTACGTTGGTGGAGTTCTATAAAATGTTTAGCTGCTCCTGAAACATTGGTTTTATTTTGATTTTTTATGTCTGCCAGATGTTCTGCTACCCTTTTCTTGAGTGGTCTAATTGTGCATCCTACATATTGTACATTACATTTGCAGCAAAACAAATGTCGTGGAAACAAGCGCCACGCGTTATATTCCCAATAGTAGTAATTATGAAGGGCACCTTAATTTGTTGCATATCTATTTTGCTACTTTCTATGGATGCTACTTTCTGCTAGATGATCAGACATGTCCTTCATTCTATTTGCTGGCCTTTACACGATATACCTCCTCTTGTGGTCCTACAGTATATATAACTATTCTACTGTGCATCAACCTAATCACTAATACAGACCCATCTACCAAACCCCCAGTGGCATAATTTATTCTTAGTTCTAAAACAACTGTTCTGTCTGTATTTGGATGAACAGAACTATTTGTGTATGAAACATAATGTTGTAATTCACATTTGCATCATTTAATACTGGAAATATTCTCCTTAGAGAGACATCTCAGTATTGGAAATATTCTCCTTAGAGAGACATCTCAGAAAGTATACACATAAGGTTTGCAAATATTTATGTTGCCTTAGATTACAATTAATCACTAGTAAATATGTTGTGTGACTTTTGGAAATTATTATAACCACTATAGGCAGGTTAAATGTACTGTTCCAGGAGCCAGGCTGAACATCTTCAGCCTTGGCTACTCTGCTAACCCTCAATCAAGGAGGCTCCATTGTAGGAGAGTATGCTATCTCCTTTCGTACCCTGGCAGCAGAGTTGGCATGGAACAATGAGGTGCTGGTGGCGACCATTTGGCAAGAACGGCCCTCACACATCAATGACAAGCTTGCAGCCCGCGACCTTCCTTCTACCTTGGATGCCCTCATCCTGTTGGCCACCCAGGTTGACATGAGGATCCAGGAACGCACTCAGGAGGTTTGACAGGAGAGACGGTTTCACAGACTACCTGAAGAACCGATGCAGGTAGGCAGTGTCAAGATGTCCGAGCAGGAGAAACAGCGCAGGCGCTCTTCTGGTTTATGTCTGTATTGCGGCCTTAAGGGTCATTTTGTGCGCCAATGTCGACAGAAGCCGGGAAACTCCAGCACCTAGGGTTGGTTGGAGAGACAACTCTAGGGGGAATGTCTTTAAACGTCAAAACCTCTTAGAAATTATCTATTCCTGTGACCATCATATCTGGAGAGACATCACATTCCTCCTCTGCTTATCTTGATTCCGGAGCAGCTGAAAACTTCATCCAGCAGGATCTAGTGGATCACTTACATCTACCCACAGTTTTTCTGGGCAGACCTCTGGCTATTGCCTTTGTGAATGGTCTACCATTGCCCGATCCAATTGTGTTCATCACGGAACCAATGACACTACAAGTCGGAGTTCTTCACTCAGAACAGATTGCCTTCCTTGTATTGCCTAAAGCTATCAACCCTATACTGCTGGGCCTGCCATGGCTTCGTCTACATGCTCCGGTCCTCGACTGGAGTTCTGGGGAAGTCCTCCAATGGTGCCCCAAATGCCTTAACCGCTGCTTGACACAAGTTTGCCCGATTTTGCCCCCCCCCCTGCCTCAGTCACTCTCCGATCTACCCTCACACTATGCCAGTTTTGTGGACATATTCAGCAAAAAGGAGGCAGAGACTCTTCCTTCCCATCGCAGCTACGATTGCCCTGTTGAGTTACTTCCTGACGCCTCACCACCCAGTGGGAGAGTCTTTCCCCTCTCCCTGCCAGAGACCCTAGCCATGTCTGCCTACTTTAAGGAGCCGGATTCTTCTTTGTGATAAAGAAGGATAGATCTCTTCGTCCATGTATCAATTACCATGGTTTGAACCAAATCACGGTCAAGAATAAGTACCCCTTGCTGCTCATTTCAGAACTTTTCAATAGAATTCACATGGCCAAGGTGTTCATTAAGCTGGATCTACGTGGGGCCTATAACTTGATCCATATCCGCAAAGGTGACGAGTGGAAAACCGCATTCAACACGGTCACTACGAATATCTTGTGATTTCATTTAGACTGTGTAACGCTCCAGCTGTGTTCCAAGAGTTCATGAATGACATCATCCGGGATCTGCTGTATGTCTGTGTGGTGGTCTATCTGGACAACATCCTGATCTACTCACCTGATTTGACCACGCATCGGAGGCATGTTCGCCAAGTTCTGTCTCGGTTAAGGGGGAATCTCCTGTATGCTAAGCTCGAGAAGTGTGTGTTCGAGATGAACTCTCTGCCCTTCCTGGGCTATGTGGTATCCGACCGTGGACTCAAGATGGATCCAGAGGAGGTAAAATCCGTCTTAGAGTGGCCACGTCCACAGGGGCTTCGATCCATACAACAATTTCTAGGATTTGCAAACTTCTATCAGCAATTTATTCAGAACATCTCGTCTCTGACTGCCCCAATCTCTGCCCTTACCTAGAAGGGGGTGAATGCCTCTGAAGGCAGAGTCAGCATTTATAAACCTCAAGAACGCTTTCACCACAGCCTCCACTCTTCATCCCCCTGATGCATCTCAGCAGTTCTTTCTGGAGGTGGACGCATCCTCCGTTGGTGCTGGAGCACAACTATGTAAAAAAAAAGGGCAAGATGGTAGCCTGTGGCTTCTTTTCAAAATTATTCTCTCCGGCTGAACGTAACTATTCCATCAGGGATCAGGAGTTGCTGGCCGTCATGTTGGCATTAGAGGAGTGGATATACTTGATGGAGGGTGCTGTTCACCATATTACCATTCAAACGGATAATAAGAACCTCGCGTACCTAGTCAGCACAACAACTAAATCCTCGCCAAGCCAGGTGGTCATCATTGTTCTTCGCTCTATTTCAATTCTTGCTTCACTTCCATCCTGCTGATAAGAATTTGAAGGCTGATGCCCTGTCTCGATAATTTGAGACTAATGACTCTGAGGAGATTCCTTAATATATTATAGATCCTTCTAGGATTATTGCCGCTAACCCTCTGCAGATTAGAGACATTCTTCCTGGAAGGACTTTTGTTCAGCTTGCAGACAGAAAGAGAATTCTCCGTGGGGGACACAGCTCCAAACTGGCAGGGCACTCTCATGTTCGTAAGACTCAGGACTTTGTAGCTCATAATTACTGGTGGCCCATGCTGCCTAGAGATATTGCGGACTACGTCTCTTCATGTACAAACTGTGCCTTGAACAAGTCTACTCGCTCAAAACCTGCTGGTCTGCTCCTACTCCTACCCCTTGGCAGCATATCGCTATGGACTTTATTACAGAATTTCCTCTCTCAGCTGGATGTACTACGGTCTGGGTAGTAGTGGATCATTTCTCTAAAATGGCACATTTTATTCTGTTGACTGGCCTTCCATCTTCTCCTGGCAAACCTGTTTGTTCTCCACATTTTCCGTCTGCACGGACTTCCTCTGCACATTGTCTCGGATCGGGGTGTACAGTTCACATCCAAGTTCTGGAGAGCCGTGTGCAACCTGCTAGATGTTATATTTTGGAGAACTATCTTCGTCATTTTGTTTTCGCCCAACATAACAATTGGGTACAACTTCTGCCTTGGGTGGAATTCTCATACAACAACCACACAAGTGAGGCTACTGCTTCATCTCCCTTCTACATTGTGTGCAGTTCCTCTTCTTGTGCCAGCCATGATTCATCAGCTAACTCTTCATTTGGGACTTTCATTCACATCTGGCAGCAAACTAAGGCTGCCATTCTCCAATCAGTGGCCCGCATGAAAAAACAGGCCGATAAAAAAGAACAGTTCCTCCTCAATTCTCTCTTGGAGTCAAAGTCTGGCTATCCTCAAGAAACATTAGACTCAAGATGCCTTCTCACAAATTGCCTCCTATAAACTTTGGTTGCCTCCTACGCTCAAGAATCCCAACTCATTTCACATGTCCCTCCTTAAACCTGTGGTCCTGAACTGCTACAGTAAAACGCCTGGTCCTCTGGTTTCACCCAGTGGTTCATCTGATGTGTTTGAGGTGAAGGAGATCCTGGACTTCAAGAGGGTAGGAGGAAGGACTTTCTATTTGGTGGACAGGAGAGGGTTTGGTCCTGAGGAGAGATCCAGGGAGCCAGAGGAGAACCTTAATACCCCTACCCTCATTAAAAAATTCCTCTCTTGCTCTGGACCCAAGAAGAGGGGGCAAATGGGGGGGTACTGTTAGGGCCACGGTCACAGACCGAAACCTCCACTTACCTGACGCCCACAGATCTTCCTCTTCCTGACAAAGTCTTCCTCCCCGGAGATGTCAGCGCATGCGGTCGCCCTGTCCCGTAGTGTACACTAGAGGACGCGCGCACGCTTGTTCTCGGAATAAAAGGGAGCATAATTAATTATGCTCCAGATCACCTTGAACTATAAAAAGAGCCCTGCCCTTTCATTCCTTGCCTGAACGTTGTTTGTAATTCCCATGTTAATCTTGCAAATGGTCCCTTAGCCGTATCCTGTTCCCTGTGTTCCCGTGCCCTGCTACCTGTATCCTGTTTCCTGTGCTGTGTTTTGTTCCTGAGCCTGTCTAGTGATTGGAGTCGTGTCCTACTGCACCTACTGTCGTCCGCTACCTCTGGTGCAACCTGCCGCACCTACTGTCATCCACCACGTCTGGAGCAACCTGCTGCATCTGCTGTTATCCGCCAAGTCTGGCGCAACCTGCTGCACCTGCTGTCATCCGCCACCTCTGGCGCTACCTGCCAAATCCAGCCCCATCCATGCTAAAGCCTCTGCCAATTGTCCGGACTATCTCAGGTACTTTAGAGCTACGTACTTATTGTATAGACTTGTGCATTGACTGTGACTTGGCCCGCTTCCTCTCCGCTACTGCGGAGCGGCCTAGTGGGTCCACATACCCCGAGATCGTGACAGGCCTCAGATGAAATTGTGTTAGCTGTCTGAACCTCCCAGGGCTGGGTGCACAGTATAACATAAAACCCTACACCGTGAACTTATGCTACCTGCCCGCACCTCTCTACCTGAGTTCACAGTATAATAACAATTCCAACGCTATATTCAAATAGAGAGCAATTAAAACATTTTGCAAATGGCTGATTCTGCAGTTATTTTCCTAATATACTTATGTATTACAAATATAGGCAACACCCATATAGTATAACGACATATTACTGATAACCAGGGATACACCACAATAGAATCTGTGAAGGAACCACAAAATTAAAACAAAAGGACAACTGGGGACAAATACAACAGACCATAAACACACAGTACAGACATCAGAGAGATAACACCTCACTGTGAACATGTCATGTATGACCTATTTCTTAAACTCCTCCCCAGTTGGGGTTGGCCATTTTGACCCTTCAGCATATGGTGGAGCACATATGGCTGGAAGTACACTCCATTTTGTCCTTGCCTATATACGGCATTTGTTGTTACGTGGCCATTTTCTATTGCCATTTCATTAGGCTTTCCATGGTTGCTTATACCGTGGCAGTTCATCCCATCTGACCACATTTAAAAAATTTAATAGGACCACAATTCTTAGCACCCAAAGACCTGCAGTACCTAGCAATATGGCCTTAGCCAGCACATGCAAAACATTTAAACGTACATGCACTGCTGGACTTAGGGCAGTTAACAGTGATCTTTTAAAGGGCTGCATGGCTAGTGACGCACTTCTTATTATCGTACACTTACATTTGCGTAACACTTTCGTAACAGTGTTACCTTCAGATTTCTGTTTTGGATCACTATTTGATACATCTGATGCATCACTCTGTCTACTCCCCCCTTTTTGCCCTGTAGAGGGCAAATTTACAACGGAATCAGGCCGTGACTTAGTGAGGAAGACAAGGCCAGTAACATTTTGACTAATCCTTTATGATATCTTGCATACTGGTTACCAATTGTTACCAAGCTCATCATTCAACTTGGCAATGATCACATCCATAGATCACAGCATAACACTCTGTCAGCTGTGCATCAATATCATCACCATGATTTCTCAAAACTATCACCTCCGATTCCAGCATGAAAATTTGCTTATCTTTATCTTAATTTTACATTGGTCATTCTCTGACAGTATTGTCTGCAAAGCACAAACCCGCTTCACATTGTTGACACATTTCTGGCAGGGAAAATTTGGGGGATCACTCTTCATTTCTGAGTTATCAGGCTTCCACGCAGCCTCATAAACACAGATTAGTTTAGCGAGCATGTGGAGCTGTTTAGAGGTTTTATTAAAAACGCTCCTCTTGCTAATGCACATCTTATCATGTGCATAAGCCTCGTACAGCAGATTGGACCACAGCATTCCTGCTGACTTATATGTAGTGGGGGTACTGGGTTGAATGAACTGTGTTTAGCAAGTTGTTTGAGTGTGGAGAAGTTCATACTCAGAAGTCATCTTGGTCATCTTGGTCAGTGTTATCCTCCTTGTCCCTTGCTGCATAAAAAAGGTCCTTTAACGCATGAACGCTTTCTCCTGACCAGCTGGACTTCAGCCGAAGGACACCGACGTCGATACTTCTGAAGACTCTAATGTGTTGCTCGATCGTCTGACGATTTGTCGCAGTAGAGCAGCACGCCGCAAAACAAAATAAAAATGTTGACCTTAGATAAAAACTAAAAAATAACTAGGTTCAATGTTCTCAATTCTATTCTGTATCAAGACTTAAATAAAACCTTGTTACTCATCCAAACTTGAAGGTCTAGGCACACTTTATAACACAACACTTCACCGTGTACGTATGTTAACTGTCCACGCCTCTCCGTCTATCTTCTTTCACGTTTTAACAATTTTATTGCACAAAACACAGAAATAAATTTAAAACAGTTTGGGCCTTATCTCACCATTATGTTAAAGGGGCTGGTGTAATAGTGGAGTTCACTGGCTAGTGTCGGCCACTACTACTAATGCCTTTCTATCAGGGTCACTAGGATTATGCCTAGTTTCCCCTACCTTTCTCTTGTATTAACGTTAGTCTACTTGCTTTGCTGCTAAGTAAGTGTATACAACTGCATAGCATATAAAGGTAATGTTTATTAATACAAACAGTAATCACACTTAGAAATAAAATACACCAAACACAGTAAATAATCACAGTATAGTATCAGTATACCACAATACACATAATTGAATATGTATTAAGTATACTCACACTATACGTGGCACAGTACATCAACAGTACTATACCACACCACCACCCATTAATCTAAACATAATTCATGATATAGTATCAGCAAACCTCAAAACATATAATAACTTAATATGTACTAAGTATACTAATACTACACGTGGCACAGTACCAGTACAATATATTACAATACTATACTAACAACGACCCACTTAACTAAACATACATACAAGTTACAGTGCACTCACTCATGCTTGCTTCTGTGACCCACCCCCACCTGGCTCTAACTTTCCCTATACAATCAAGTGATTAAATACCAGGGGAAATCTGTAGATGAGGGAAGGAAAAGTGTTACCAGGGAAAGTAGGGTTATGGGGAGAAGGGTAGGAGAGGGAAGAAAGAGGGCAAGATACTTAGCAGTGTATAAAGAGGTCTGTTGGTCTGTGTTGGGAAGCAGGAAACAAGAGAGCTTCTGTGATGCGCGCAGGAAGTGAGAGAGGGATCAGTATGCCTGTTGCCCCTCTTATACCTTGCCCGAGCACGTCTATATGACCTCACATGCTCATCCATGTGCATGCTCATGCATGGGACTGTTTATGGCTCCCCCCATGGAGCCTCGTTACCTGGCGAGGGGGGGGGGGGCGGCAGGCAGTGGGAATGCATTGGATGTGTCCACTGTCTTCATCCCCCCTCCCCCGGAGGGTAGAGAAACACACACACCTATCTCTGGAGGAATATCTGCTCTCACATGTACATAGATATAAATATATAGAACACTTTACTTTACACTTACTGATACAAGGGCTGGTTAAAACAACAGTTCCCAGCAGGATACAAACAAGCCACAATGCTACATAGGGAGAGATTGCACAGGTGCAAAATACTGATGGTATTTACTCTCACGTCTACTATTCTGGAGGGGGGTGGCTGCTTAATATTAACATTGCACACAGATATAGCTTCTATAGAGTGTGCCCGTCAGATTGTAACATGTAGTTTACCATGTTGGCTTACAGATCATGCACGCTGCCAGAACCTTCTAATTGCACTACTAACACTAACCCCATTCTCCCGCAACATTAGAACGTCAGACTGCATCCTGCAATAATGATAAATATGGGGTATTCCTTGATATTTTGGCCATGCCTGCAACCCGCATCAAGGGTCATCATACTTACTGGTACAATGGCAGGTTAAAACACAAGTTCCAAGCAGGATGCAGACAAGTTACAATGTTATATGAGGGAGTTTGCACAGGTGAAAAAAATACTGATGAACATCCACTCACAAATCTATCACTCTGGTGTGGATGCTTAGTATCATAAGTGCAGACAGATAAGCCTTCTATAAGGTGCCAGTCACAATACTAAGCATACATCCCCTTCTGAGTGATAGGTTTGAGAGTGACAGTTCATAAGTATTTCTACATTGTGGATTGTCTCCATATGGCCTTTTTCAGTGATATGCACTATATTCAAGTTAGTAACCTCCATTCATATTGAGCTAGCATGTAATAAGAAATACTAGAACCTAAAGACTGCATGAGTAATAAATGACTAGAGAAGATAGAATAGATTTTTTAGGTAATGAGGCTCACTGTGAGTCAGAGTAAATCGAGAGTGGAGAAGAATTTTGAAATATTTGCTTATAATAATAATAATTCATTATTGTTCCAAAAAGTACAGTTACGTAATCAAATATAACGTATCACCTGCTAATATCACAGAGAATTCATCGTTTTTTTAAGTAAAAATACACAATCACACACTTTGTATTTGTGCCATTGGTTTATACAGGCGCTTCTCACCCACTTTTACCCCCAAAAATACCCTGGTACATTTTCTAACTTTAAGGTTCAATCAGTATAAATGAGAGCTATAGGATTTATCACACAGCGGGAGAGAATTACATCAGGGATGTAGAAAGAGCTCTTATATAAACTGTGCACACATGTATTGCTTTAAAGGGGTTTTTCATTTTCTGACAACTAATGGCATATCCACTGGATAGGTCATCAGTATATGATCGGTGCGTGTTCGACACCCAGACATCGCACCGATCCGCCACGCAGGCTGCCTCCGTGCACCCGATGTTTGGGATGGTATGCAGTAGTTGGAGCTGGAAGCAGATGGCTCCTACCACTGCATAGCAGCCGTTCGGCAGAACTGCAGCTCTGCTCCCATTCACTTGAATAGGAGCCGAGCTGCAGTACTCCAGCACGGGCGCTATTCTTTGTCCAGAGCCATCTGCTTCCGGCAATATCGTCCAGTGCCCGGAAGCAGCCAGAGACGCGGATTGGTGCGGGGTCCGGGTGTCAGACACGCACCGATCATATACTGATGACCTATTCGGTTAAAAGGTAATCAGTTTTCAGAACGTGGAAAACACCTTTAAATTCTGCAGAAAGTAGTCAGCCTGGTTAGTTGGTGCCCTGTGTAAGACTTTGGTAAAATTGTCACTTTCATATTGATTAAATATTCTGACACAGTAAAAATGTATTGTTAATTGCTGGTCAGCTAATTCAAAAGGAACAAGCAGTATGGTGCACTTTTGGGTGGATATACGTTGGAATTATTTTTTAAATGATGTATATTTATACACAAACAGTTAGATAATGAAGTCAGCACAATAAATGGTATAAAGAATGAAGATTTGTCTTTTTGCACTGTAAGATAAAAGGTATATTCTGGATTAAAGAGGCTCTGTCACCACATTATAAGTGGCCTATCTTCTACATAATGTGATCGGCGCTGTAATGTAGATTACAGCAGTGTTTTTTATTTAGAAAAACTATCATTTTTGACGGAGTTATGACCTATTTTAGCTTTATGCTAATGACTTTCTTAATAGACAACTGGGCGTGTATTACTTTTTGACCAAGACGGCGTTGTGGAGAGAAGTGTATGACGCTGACCAATCAACGTCATACCCTTCACTCCATTCATTTAGTCAGCACATAGTGATCTTACTAGATCACTATGTGCAGCCACAAACACACACACACACTAACGTTACTGAAGTCTCCTGAGACCAATCAGCGTCATACACTTCACTCCATTCATTTAGTCAGCACATAGTGATCTTACTAGATCACTATGTGCAGCCACAAACACACACACTAACATTACTGAAGTGTCCTGAGAGTTAATAGACATCACCTCCAGCCGGGACGTGATGTCTATTCACAATCCTGACACTTCGGTAACGTTTGTGTGTGACTTACTGCACAGCAAGCGTAATCTCACGAGATCTCGCTGTAAATGACAGCTCAGCGTGTCGACTCCGTTATTGATTCCGTCCATAAAACGGAATTCTGCCGGAATGGTGACGAATGGAAACCTTTAGCGATGTTTCCGTCACCATTTATATCAATGGTGACTGAAACAGAAGCTGTGGTTTCAGTTTCAGTTTCCGTTGCGGGGTTCACCCGATGGAAACCTCAGACGGAACCCCGGAACAGAAAGCCAACGCTGATGTGAACAGGCCATTTTTGGATTTTTGATTTTCGTTTTTCACTCCCTGTATTCCAAGAGCCATAACTGTTTTATATTTCGGTCAATAGAGTGGTGTGAGGGCTTATTTTTAGCGGGAGGAGATGTAGATTTTATTGGTACCATTTATAGCTCCATATAATGTACTGGGAAACTGAAAAAACAATTCTTTGCGGGCTGAAGTTGGAAAAAACTGCGATTCCTCAATAGTTTTTTGGGTTTCGTTTTTACGGCTTTCACCGTGCGATAAAAATGACAAGTTATCTTTATTCTGTGGCTTAATATGATTACAATGATATGAAATTTATATAGGTTTTTATATATTACTACTTTTATTGATAATAAACTTTTTGTTAAAAATATGTTTTGTGTCGCCACATTCTGGGAGCCATAACTCTTTTACTTTTTCACCGATTGAGCGGTGTGAGGGCTTATGTTTTGCGGGACTAGCTGTAGATTTTATTGGTACCATTATTTGGTATGTAGATCATTTTGATCTTGTTATAAAAAAAAATTTATAGCTAAGTTCACCAAAAAACAGCGATTTTGGCGTTCTACTTTTTAATCTTTTTATGGCGTTCACCGTGCGCATTAAATAATGTTATGTTGTAATAGTTCAGACTTTTATGGATGCAACGATACCAATTTTGTTAACTTTTTTTTATTTTTGACATTATTTTAGGGGGAAAATGTGAATAGGTTTTTTTTAACTTTTAATATTTTTTTTTCATTACTAAAAACTTTTTCCCACTTTTTTTTACACACTTTATTAGCCTCCCTAGGGGACTTGAACCAGCGATCATTAACGTATTGCAGTATATCATCATTTTTACAGAGACAGAGTGAAGGCAGTCCTGTGGGCCTTCATTAGGCCCCTGGGCTGCCATAACAACCATTGTCACCCCCCGCAGTGCGATGAGTTGTCGGATGGGGCCGCCCCCCACATTTCAACGCCTCAGGTGCTGCGGTCGCTATTGACCGCAGCATTTTAGGTGTTAAACAGCCAGCAACAGCGCGATCGCTGGTCCTGGCTCTTAGTCCCGGGTGTCGGCTGTAAAATACAGCTGACACCCGCAGCATATGGAGCGCGCTCCAAACATCAGCCCCCGCACCCGGACGTAATGAGCGGCGGCATGAAGAGAGAGCTGCAGGGGACTTGTTGGGGACAGAAAAAGCAGAATAAAAGGTTAGGGGAATAAAAATAAAATTTTTCTTTTATTTTATCTATCAAAAGGGGAAGGCTGGTAGTCAGATCGGGGGAAGGCAAGTTTGAGGTCCGGCATGGGCTTCTACCTTGCTATGCCCCACATACTCAAATCTATGCCAGTAAGGAGCTGGCGTAGATTTCTGCTATAATTTACTCTAGTTTTCTGGCGTAAATTGTAGTAAATTTGATGTTCCAGTGGAGGCCTTGCCCCTTTCAGCTAAGCTCCACACCTTTCCCCGCCACTTTTGGAAAGTGGCGGGAAAAGTAAAAAGTCTGCGATTTTTTACGACAGAAAACTGGTGTAAAACTTTTTATATTTTCCCTTCAATATTGTTTCTATAGGACAGTATTAGGTTCTAATCATATTGGGGGAGAATTAATAATACTGGCATTTCATACACCATTTTAAATAAAAAACAAGCTGGCGTGAGATGCGACAAAGTTATAAAGAAGGCACATCTCCCACTGACCGTGCGCAACTAATTGAAATCTTCCCGCTATAATTTCTGCCAGTTTCTGGCATAAATTATAGTAAATACGGCAAGCCATAGATGACCACGACCCCTTCTTCTAAACTTCACTTACTTTTCTAAAAGTGGCAAGAGGCGGAATGGCACAAAATTCATAGTTCTTCTCACAAATTGCTAATTTTCTATGCCAGAAAATTGTTGTGGAAAATTTCTTATTAACAAACATATACTCAGCTGTATGGCAAAAAAAAATCTAAGTGGCATACAGATAAATATGTCTCCCTATTGCCTTTCAAAAAAAAAAAAAAAGGTATTGCAACGTATATGTTCTGTTAAGGTACAGAATAATGTTGCAGTCTGCACTATTCCTTACAATCCAACAAAGATCTCAAACAATCTGCTTCTTGTTGGGAGAGGATAATTCCTGCAGTCATGGAACCATTGGGAACATGTATATAATTGTTTCCAAATGTTCTAGTTATAATTTATTTCTAATACCTACAATTATCACTAGTTTTACCCTACAGCCCTATTTATAATATTAATATTATACTATTACTATTTATGAGGTCCCTATCCCTAAAGATGTTGATCCAGAAGAAGGCGAAAAACCCTGGACACTTCCAGCCAATCTATGTCACAGGGGGAAAATTCCTTCTTGACCCTGGGAAAAGGCGATCAGTCAAATCCTGGGTCAAACCCTACTATATTATTACTATTATCTTTTTTATTATTATTATTACTACTACTACTACTACTACTACTACTACTACTACTACTACTACTACTACTACTACTACTACTACTACTACTACTACTACTACAACTACTACTACTACTACTACTACTATTATTACTACTACTACTACTACTACTACTACAACTACTACTACAACTACTACTACTACTACTACTACTACTACTATTATTACTACTACTACTATTACTATTATGCTTATTATTATTAATATTATTACTACTACTACTACTACTACTACTACTACTACTATTATCCTTATTATTATTAATATTATTATTACTACTACTACTAATGCTATTATTACTATTATTATTATTATTATTATTATTATTATCTTTATTTTTATAATTATTACTACTGCTACTGTTATTATTACTATTATCTTTACTTCTTTTATTTTTATTAGTACTACTATTACTGCTTAACATTTGTCACGAGGGGTACGTGGACCCACTGTGCCATACCGCCTTGATGGTATGGTAGCTGGCCAACGGGACACAGGTCACAGTCAATAGTTCGTATAGTGTAACTGTGGTAACTCAGACAGTAGCAAGACAGGCTCAGCTGGGACAAGGCAGCAGGCAGGCGCCAGGCGTGGTGTAGCAGAACAGGCATGGAACTCAGCACAGTACGACTTCAGCTCAACACGGCAATTGACCAGGATAGCACAGGATACAGGTTACAGGTAGCAGGAACGGGGAACACTGGGAACTGGAAAACACTAGGAGACCATTTGCATAGACATACTAGGATAACGACAACAAGGCTCAGGGAAGATAGGAAGGGGCAGAGCCCTTCTTATAGTCCAGGGTGCTCTGGAAGCAATCAGCTCAATCTCACACCAGTGTGCGCTCCAAGGCTGACTGAGCTCGCGAGCGTACCCTGGTGGTCACTGTGGAACAGGACGGCCGCATGTGCAGACATCTCTGGAGAGAAGGGTGTCGACCGGATGGAAGGAGTTCGTGGTCAGCGACCACAGACGTTACAACATTATTACTATTACTATCACTGTCATGCCTAATATTATTATTATACAACTATTAATATGAATTAGATCCCTATACCTAAAGTTGTTGATCCATAAGAAGGCAAAAACCCTGATCACTTTCCGACAATTTGTGACACAGTGGAAAATTCCTTCTTGACCCCGGGAAAGGGCGATCAGTCAAACCCTGGATCAAACTTAATTATCTTATTAACAATTATCTAACTAATATTACAGTACTAATTTAATTACTACTACAATTATTACTGATTTAATTAAAAAAAAAATCATCCTTTTGTTACTGATATTATTAGACTATAACTATTCTATCTTTGCAAAAAATACCACTATTATTAATACTATTACTATGATAACACTATTAATACTATCATACTGTATTATGATATCCATATGCCTATACTGTTGATCGAGAAGAAGGTGAAAACCCCTGGACACTTTCAGCCAATTTGTGTCACAGGGGGAAAATTCCTCCTTGTCCCTGAGAAAAGGCGATAAGTCCTATAACCCTGGATCAGACACTCTACTTTTATTAACATCTATCTAATGAATTATTAATATGATCATATTTATCTAATTAATGCTAGTATCACATTAATGTTTTAGTTTAATTACTAGATTATGCCTTTTTTTTATGGAGCTTAATAATGGAACGACCAGACGCTGGTAACAGTCATACTGTGCTAAAAGAAGAAGCAAAGTGTAACAGGTAGGAGCCAGGTAGTTAATGGTGTTTTTATAGTTCAAAATTCTAGTGTAAGATACGAGTTATATGTTTTAGGAAACAATATACGTTATTATTTTTGTCTGGAGTTGGTGAAGGTCCCAAAGTTAGTAGGGGGCCCTGATAAATTAACTTACAGTACCAAGAAAGGTTATCAAACTTGGGGCTATTCAGTTTAGAAAAAAGACGGCTTAGGGGCGATCTAATTACAATGTACAAATATATAACTGGACAGTGCAGAAAACTTTCTATTAATTTTTTTACAACTAGGCCTGTAACAAGAACAAGGTGGCATCCTCTACGCCTAGAGGAGAAAAGATTTCACCATCAACACGGATGGGGATTCCTTACTGAGAGCAGTGGGACTATGGAACTCTTTGCCACAGGATGTTGAGGTGGTTGATTATTTGAACAAGTTCAAGAAGGGCCTTGATGTCTGTAACAAGGACAAGGGGGCATCCTCTACGTTTAGAGGAGAAAAGGTTTCACCACCATCACAGACAGGGATTCTTTACTGTGGTGGTTGATTCTTTGAACAAGTTCAAGTAGGACCTTGATGCCTTTGTTGAAAAATATAATATTACAGGTTATGAGTGGTAGATTCTGGAGATGGGATGTTGATCCAGGGATTTATTCTAAAAAGTCAGGGAGGAATTTTTCCCCTAATGAGACAATTGGTATCAACCTCATGGGGGCTTTGCCTCCCTCTTGATGAACAAGGTAGAATTATAGGTTGGAATAATGGACCTGTGTCTTTTTTCAACCTTATCAACTATGTAAAAATAAAATTGCCACACGATCTCTAATGCCACACAGGACCCATATAACCAAATAACAGTGACATTGATTGTGAAAATAGCAGCGAACTGTCACCATACATATTGCCAACAATTTATAATACCCTTGTGCCAACTTGACTTAGTAGTGCAGTGAATAAGAGCCCTTGATGTTTTCGGCTACAAAAATGGCTGAAAATCTGAGGCTGTTTTCTCTGGAAAACAGATCTGTTGTTTTCAGCTGTTTTTGTCTGTCATATAGAGATAACATTTCTACACAGGTAACACCTTATCACGATGGGTGTCTGGACCCACTAGGCCATACCACTGTAGCGGGAGAGCAGCTGGCCAAACAGGATACCAAGGCAAAGTCAATAGTTCGAATAAAGGTACCTGTGGCAATACAGACATTAGCGATGGCAGGCTCGGATGGGACCTTGGTAGCAGGCAGACACCAGGCGCAGTGAAATACAGCAGGCGTAGTATACGACACAACACAACTCCAACTCTCTATGGCACAGGAAGAAGGTAGCACCAGATACAGGATACAGGTAGCAGGAATGGGAACACTGGGAACTGGAAAACACTATGGGACCATTTGCAAAGACCAACACGGGTAAACACAACAAAGCTCAGGCAATGAAAGAAGGGGAAGGGCCCCTCTTATAGTCCAGGGTGATCATGGGAGTAATCAGTCAATCTAAAGCATGTGTGTGCTCTGGCCCATTAATGCCGGGAATTAGCTCGAGCGCGCATCCTAG
This sequence comes from Rhinoderma darwinii, assembly GCF_050947455.1. NCBI lineage: Eukaryota > Metazoa > Chordata > Amphibia > Anura > Rhinodermatidae > Rhinoderma > Rhinoderma darwinii. The sequence goes on along the minus strand of NC_134691.1, from coordinate 152,036,380 downwards.
TGGTCACTGCAGGACAGGACGGCCGCATGTGCTGGCATCTCTGGGAAGGAAGATGTCTGCAGCACAATATGAGTCTGTGGTCTGTGACCACGGACGCTACACACCTCTATGACTGACAATTAGATGTTGGACACAGTGTACCTCTGCACATGTCACAGAGCATGCCCACAACACTTTTATATTGAAGTCAATTAGATGTTCTTTGATGAGATTTCTTACAGATGTAGCAAAGTTTAACTTGACTCTGATAACTTGCTGCAGTGTGATATCAAACAACAAAAGCCATTGAAAAGCCATTGAAAAACTGGAACTGCTTTGTACAGCTCAAAGCAGCAGCTCAGGCAAGATGGCTGTCACCACAATTATATGATAAAGATTAAATAATAAAATATACCATCAGTTAATAAAAACAGATTACAAAAAATATGTTTTAGTATATAATTTTTACTCCTAAGAAATAAAAACAGAAAAGAAAAGAATGCCTTACAGAACAAAGAGCAGCTGATATAGCCGGTGCCAGTGCTGTTAATATATCAACTGAATTGGATGAATGTAGATATGGTCCAAGCTAAGTTAAATAAAATAAATGTGCACAAGTTCCCGGGACCCAATGGGTTACACCCTAGAGTTCTTAAAGAGCTTAGTTCAGTTATTTCTGTCCCCCTCTCCATAATATTTAGAGATTCTCTAGTGACTGGTATAGTGCCAAGGGACTGGCGCAGGGCATATGTGGTGCCTATTTTCAAAAAGGGCTCTAGGTCTTCCCCAGGAAATTAGAGACCAGTAAGCTTAACATCCATCGTGGGGAAAATGTTTGAGGGGCTATTGAGGGACTATATACAGGATTATGTGACAAAAAATTGTATTATAAGTGACAGTCAGCATGGTTTTACTAAGTTGTCAAACTAACCTGATTTGTTTTTATGAAGAGGGGAGCAGAAGCCTAGACAGAGAGGCCGCTTTGGATATAGTGTTTTTGGACTTTGCAAAGGTATTTGACACTGTCCCCCATAGACGTCTTATAGGTAAATTAAGGACTATAGGTTTAGATAGTATAGTTTGTAATTGGATTGAGAATTGGCTTGTACTTGTAAATTATAAACTAAATAACAGCATGCAATGTCAATCAGCTGCTTCAAAGGCCAACAAGATATTATCGTGTATTAAAAGAGGCATGGACTCGCTGGACAGGGATGTCATATTACCACTTTCAAAAACATTAGTGAGAACATCTAGAACATGCAGTTCAGTTCTGGGCTCCAGTTCATAGAAAGGATGCCCTGGAGTTGGAAAAAATACAAAGAAGAGCAACGAAGCTAATGGGGCATGGAGAATCTAAGTTATGAGGAAAGATTAAAAGAATTACAATTATTTAGCCTTGAAAAAAGAAGACTAAGGGGGGACATGATTAGTGTTTTTTGACTTTGCATAGGCATTTGACACTGTCCCTCATAGACGTCTAATGGGTAAATTAAGGACTATAGGTTTAGAAAGTATCGTTTGTAATTGGATTGAGAATTGGCTCAAGGACCGTATCCAGAGAGTTCTGGTAAATGATTCCTACTCTGAATGGTCACCTCTATTATTCAGCTTATTTATTAATGATATAGAAGATGGGATTAATAGCACTATTTCTATTTTTGCAGATGACACCAAGCTATGTAATATAGTTCAGTCTATGGAAGATGTCCGTGAATTGCAAGCGGATTTAAACAAACTGAGTGTTTGGGCATCCAGTTGGCAAATGAAGCTTAATGTAGATAAATGTAAAGTTATGCACCTGGGTACGAACAACCTGCATGCATCGTATGTCCTGGGTGGAGCTACACTGGGGCAGTCACTTGTTGAGAAGGATCTGGATGTACTTGTAAATCATAAACTCAATAACAGCATGCAGTGTCAATCAGCTGCTTCAAAGGCCAACAAGATATTATCATGTATTAAAAGAGGCATGGACTCGCGGGACAGGGATATAATATTACCACTTTCCAAAACATTAGTGAGAACATCTAGAACATGCAGTTCAGTTCTGGGCTCCAGTTCATAGAAAGGATGCCCTGGACTTGGAAAAAATACAAAGAAGAGCAACGAAGCTAATAAGGGGCATGGAGAATCTAAGTTATGAGGAAAGATTAAAATAATTAAAATTATTTAGCCTTGAAAAAAGAAGACTAAGGGGGGACATGATTAACTTATATAAATATATTAATGGCACATACAAAAAATATGGTGAAATCCTGCTCCATGTAATACCCCCCCTCCGTCTGGAGAAAAAAAGGTTTAACCTGCAGAGGCGACAAGCCTTCTTTACTGTGAGAACTGTGAATCTATGGAATAGTCTACCACAGGAGCTGGTCACAGCAGGGACAGTAGATAGCTTTAAAAAAGGCTTAGATAATTTCTTAGAACAAAAAAATATTAGCACCTATGTGTAGAAATTTCTACCTTCCCTTTTCCCATTCCTTGGTTGAACTTGATGGACATGTGTATTTTTTTTTAGCCATACTAACTATGTAAGTAAAAGTCTATAGGTACTAATGTCTAATATTCGAAAACATCTAAAAAAAATCACTTAACCCTTTCATGCCGACAATCTGTAGATACACGTCCTTTTTACACATACCCCGTGCTGCCAGGGCGTGTATATACAGATCTCTGTTCCAGCCGGCATAGCGCTGTGAAAAGCGCTCAGACGCCGGCTGTGTCAGTGTCCCCGACTCCCCAGCAACCTGTTCTCTGACAGCCGAACCGATTGGTTCGGCTACAGAAAATATGATCACCGTTATTAACCGCTACCTGACCACCCACAGTAAATTCATCTCGGCGCTTGCTGGGCTCTGTGCAGCACCGACGTGAATTCACAGTGGGTGTTAAAAGCGCGATACAGGTGTCTCAGAGTAGTGCTGACACCTGGATCACGCTGTCAACCCATGCCTCTGGTCCCGGAGATATGATCGGGACCTGATTGGTTCAGGTCCCGATCATGTGATCGCATGGAAAGTTTGTTGTAGCAAATGTATTATAGCAGCGATCAGTGCTGCAGGTCTTCAAGTAAAACAAGTAAAAAAAAAAAAGTTATAAAAATGTTTCATAAATGTGTAAAAACAAGTCATAAGTTACAAAAACATAAAATGTTTTTTTTCCTAAAATAAGACTTTTATTATAGGAAAAAAATTAAAACGTTAAAAAAGTACACATATGTGGTATCACCGCGTTCATAACGACTGCAAAAAATAATTAAAAACCAATGCTAGCATCACTATTTTTTTGGTCATCACCCCTGCCAGAATATAGAATAAAAAATGATCAAAAAGTCGCATATACCCCAAAATAATACCAATAAAAACTACAACCCGTCTCGCGAATAAACAAGCCCTTACACAGCTTTTTTCACTGAAAAATAAAAAAAGTTATGGCTCCCTGAATATGGTAATAATTTTATAGAAAAAGTGATTTTATTGCGCAAACGCCACAAAACATAAAAAAAACTATATACATATGGTATCGCCGTAATCGTACCGACCCGCAGAATAAAGTAAAATGTCCTTTATAGCGCACAGTGATTACTGTTAAAAAAAAAAAAAAGGACAAAAAACATTGTCAAAATGTATGTTTTTTGTCAATTTGCTTGCCAAAAAATCAAAATCAAAAGTGATCAAAAAATCACATGTACCCTAAAATGGTACCAATGAAAACTACAGATTGTAACGTAACAAATAAGCCCTTGCACGGCTCCGGTGGAGAAAAAATTAAAAAAAGTTCTGGCGCTCAGAATATAGCGACAGAAATTGTGCAGAGTGTCCAAAAGCGGATAGGAATGGGCACCATTAATCAGTGCGACACCGGGCACATATCTATGAATTGTTTATTTACCACATTATTATACCCTCTTATTATGCCCTGATGTACTCCACACAGATTACATATTCCACCACATTATAAACTGAAATACCAGCAAAACCCCAAACAGAAATCCACGAAGCAAAATCTGCGCTCCAAAAGCCAAATGGCGCTCCCTCCATTCTGAGCTCTGCTGTGGGTACAAACAGCAGTTTATTATCACATATGGGGTATTGCCGTAATCGTGAGAAATAGCTTCACAAGTTTTGGGGTGCTTTTATTCTTTATTCCTTGTAAAAGTTACATTTTTAAATATTTTTTTAGAAAAAAAGTAGATTTTCATTTTCACAGACATATTCCAATAAATAGCGAAAGACCCTAGATGCTAACTATACCCCTAGATAAATTCCTTGAGGTGTGTAGTTTCCAAAAACACTTTTGGGGAGATTCCACTGTTTTGGCACCACAAGACCTCTTCAAACCTGACATGGTGCCTAAAATATATTCTAAAAAAAGGAGACTGCAAAATCCACTAGGTGCTCCTTTGCTTCTGAGGCCTGTGTTTCAGTCTATTAGCACACTAGAGCCACATGTGGGATATTTCTAAAAACTGCAGAATCTGGGCAATAAATATTGAGTTGCGTTTCCCTGGTAAAACCTTCTGTGTTACAGAAAAAAATGTATTACAAATTAATTTCTGCAACAAAAATGAAATTTGTACATTTCACCTGTACTTTGCTTTAATTCCTGTGAAACGCCTAAAGGGTTAATAAACTTTCTGAATGCTGTTTTGAATATTTTGAGGGGTGCAGTTTTTAAAATGGGGTGATTTATGTGGTCTATCTAGTACATAAGGCCCTCAAAGACACTTCAGAACTGAACTGGTCATTGACAAAATAGGCTTTTGAAATTTTCTCGAAAATGTGAGAAATTGCTGCTAAAGTTCTAAGCCGTGTAACGTCCTAGAAAAATAATATAATGTTAAAAAAACAATGCAAATATAAAGTAAACATATGGGGGATGTTAATTAGCAACAATTTTGTGTGGTATTACTATCTGTTTTACAAGTAGATTACATTTAAGATTAGAAAAATGTAAATTTTTTAAAATTTTCTTTACATTTTGGTGTTTTTCACAAATAAGCTATGAATTTATGGACCAAATTTTTCCACTTACATAAATTACAATATGTCACGAGAAAACAATCTCTGAATCGCTTGGATAGGCAAAAGCATTTCAGAGTTATTACCACATAAAATGACACATGTCAGATTTGAAAAAATTGGGCTGGTCATTGAGGCATCGATGACCCTTGGTCCTGAAAAGGGTTAAAGGAGTGTTTCCATCTAAAACATTTATGGCATATCTGCGGGATATGCAAGAATCTCCGGAATGGGAGGTCATTTGAGAATCAATGGAGAGGTGTCCCGTGGATATTACATAAATGTAAAATGATTATTTTATTCATTATGATTTTTGTAATAATAACTTTTGGAATCATCTACTTCTTTAGTTGACATATTGAAGGCCACCAAGCAAATGTAGAGAGGTTTGACTACAACTTGAAATGTTACCAGCTCTAACAATGTTCTTCCTAGCCTGAGAAATCCTGTGGTTTTAATGAACCATGATTTCAATCCATCACAGAGAGTAGTCACATTCATCAGCGACATACATTGATTATTTTCCTTCAGATTGCACAACAAGTTAATAAAAATTATAATTTGATCCGGCAAAACCAGACATATGCTCTTCGTATCTTCCATTATATGGATCTGATACACATCTTAAAGTGACTTCTCATTTTACATTTTCTTGTTTCTAATTAAACAAATCTTAACCCTGTTTTAATGGCTTCAATTATGATACTTCATTATGGTAGAATGTTAGTTGCAACACAAGAATAATTGTATAAACATTTTAGCTTCAATTTCATGGCGTCTAACTGTACATTACTCATTAACAAGATGTGGGTAGCAACAATTATAGCATTTGCTCCTAATGTCTCATTTATTGAGTCTCAGCAGCAAGCCCTTTTTTTTAAGACACACACTGACTAAGCATAGCAGCTTTTCTACTTATTTATAACAGGCAACGGAACATGCTGAGCGTTCTAACTTAGATCGATGAAAGTGCATATTAGCACCTAACCTTACAGGCCTCAGATTCGAAGGTCAAAATAGCCATCAGCATCACTACAGGGCACTGACATCATTTCACAAACTGTGAACAAAAACAACACAACTGGTTTTGCAGTTTGATTATTGTTTATAGATACAGCAAGCCAAGAATTAAAGTGTAGCCTTGAGGCAACGTAATTATTTACAGCTGAAGACTCATATCATTATCAGCATGCTGCTAATTGCTTGAAGTTATATCAATGTTAGTTGATTTAACACATTTTTGATATCGTGCATGGCGATTGTTTGCTACGCATATGGAGAGATAGTTTAAACATTGGCTTGCCAGTTCCTATATTAGAGGGGGATTTTTGTTGTGTTTTTTTGCCATTGTCGTCAATTTAAAAAAATCTTCTTGACCTTGGCTTATAAAAGTAGGATATAAAAAAATGATAAAAATTAATTTGTTTGTAGGAGCTAGTTTATTTGGACAAAATAAAAACAACTAAGGACTATATGCATACATATTCCTTAATTATTTGTATTTTTTTGTCATTAAATACAATATTAGGAGCAGTGACACAAACAACCTAGCATTGTCTTACACTTGATGAGCTAGAGTGGTTGGGAGATGTTGAGTGGTTGGAAGACATTTTTCCTTCTAGGTAAGTAGTTGCTATGGGATGTTTTCTTATTACTTTGCCAGGTTCCTAAAGAGAAGTTTACTAAAACACACCTTTAATTTTTTTATTTTCTTTTACAAAAATCAGTAGTTTATGTGAATTTACAGGAAATACAGTATTGTAGAATCTTCCTCACTTACCAGCAGCCTGTATTTACCTGCCCACAGGATCTCTCTAAATGTTCATAAACGTCCTCAGTCACCCAAAAAATTACCCAAGTCTTAAAAAGTAAATAGAAGTTGGGTAGGAGGGGGATGCAGCCGCAACTCCTTAAGGCTATATTACACCAGCCAATTTAGGCTGGTGCAACAGCTCATTGATCGGTGCTCGTTTGCTCCTGTCACACGGAGCTATGGATGGGGACAAGTGGTCGTTACTCCGATCGCTCGTCCCCATACATTATCATCATGTCAGCAGCGCATCTCCCTGTTTATACAGGGAGACGCGCTGCCGACAACGATTATATTTCATTTTTTTTAATCGATACGATCAGCAGATAATCGTGCGTTTGCTCGGTCATTTGCTGATCATTCCCCTGTTTACACAGGGCAATTATCGGCAACGAGCGTTATATGAACGCTCATCTGCCCGATAATCGTCCAGTGTAAAAGGGCCTTTAGCATTTCAGCAGCAAGAGGAACACATCTGATTAGCTGAGAGCACACAGCACAGCTCATTCATGGAGAATCTGTCCACCCTGTAAGCACTGAGAGAGAAAATGTGCATTTACAGAATCCAGTAGAGTGAAAGAAAAAGACACAAACATGCAAGTTGACCCAACGGATGAAATTTCTGAAACACTTTATGCCAGTATTCAGGCGTACAAAAGTTATAATTTGCGCAAAAACATTTCTTTTTTGTGCTAATTTTTTTTTAAATTGCTTTATAAAAAAAGTGGGCAGGGAAAGCTAGTTACAATTTTAGCACAAATCGATGCCAGATTTCATTTTCTGGCGCATGGACTGCTAGAAATGCGTCTTATTTATCAAAAGTGAAGAGAAGAGCAAAAACCACGGCGCCACATAGTGTAGGTCAATAGGTTAGGCAGGTGAGAAACAGATATTGGTATGCTCACCAAGGGCCAGAAGTAAGTTCACAATAGTGGTCCACCAATGCTGCTGCCAGATCCGTGCCAGTTCACATAGGAAACCGCTTGACAAGATGAGTGGGTAAAATAGGAAAGAAATGGATCTTCTGGAGGCGCTGCTGCGTGGAACGGTCAAAGTAGAATCAAGGAAATTCGGTCCGATATAAATAATGTTTTATTGGCTACGCGTTTCGACGCCGGACTGGCGTCTTCATTATTTATATCGGACCGAATTTCCTTGATTCTACTTTGACCGTTTCACGCAGCAGCGCCTCCAAAAGATCCATTTCCTATCTATTTTACCCACTCATCTTATTTATCAAAAGGCATGTACCTCTTAATAAATTAGGTACCTCTTACTCCAAAGTTTTTTGATTAAGAGATTTTTTGGTGCTAATTTTGACAGCCCAAACCCCCCCCCCCCCCCCCCCCATTGATTTCAATTTGAGGCAGAGGCGTTTTTTTCCCCCAGGTGGCTTTTTGCCCCTTCTGCTCGCTCTGAGCATCTTTTGTGGCCGTTTTTGCCCGCAGTCCAATAAGCAACCAAAAACGCTGGCAATTAAAAATCAGTCTATTTTTTTCACCATTCAAAAAACTCTGTGAACTACGCCTTAATAAATTTCCCCCATTATTTCTGGCTGCACTATGTGATACATGTCACGGCTAATGTTTTTCTTACTTACATGTGTTCTAGCTTTCGCTTTCATAAGGAAATATTAAGTCCTCCTGGACTATTGGTTGGCAAACCATCATATTCAGCAATTACATTTATCCTAAATTAGTGACCAAGACATTCACATTTCCTTTTCTAACAAACAACCCTAATAAATTACAATTAATCTGCTTGTTTCTTCTCTCATGGCAGTAACCCTTTTTTTAATATTGGGACACACCTCTTACTCGTTGAATTCAGATGTTTTATTCAGTCCCATTGCCACAGAGGTATAAAACCCAGCACCTTGCCATGCAGTCTGCTTTACAAACATTTGTAAAATAATGGGTAATTGTAAAGAGTTCACTATAATATGAGTGTGGTACTGTAATAGGATGCCACCATTACAAGTCAGTTCGTGAAATTTCTTCCCTCTTAGATATTCAAGGATCAACTGTGAGTGGCATTATTGTAAAGTGGAAGTTTTTAGGAACCACAGAAGCCGCAGACCACGCAAAGCCTTTTGTACAAATACACTATTACTTTGTCGCAAACATCACTGTAAAAATGTCTGTGATATGTCAGCCTATATTGACTGCTTAAGGCTTGGTTCACATATATCAGTTGTATACGTTCACTTGTGTTAGGCCTAAAACAGAGTCAATTTGATAAAGTTGTGTACTTGCATCCATAGCGGGACAGAAAATACGTGCAGGGAACGGTTCTTCTGTCCAGCACATGTATAGTGTCACAACTTATGCATTAAATGCCTAAACTGCTCCTGTAGGATAACATGGGATCAGTTCTGGCATTAGTTTCCCTCCGGCTTTTCTGTGCCATGCCAGAGGGAAATAAAACTAGATTACTGATTATATGTGAAGGGGACCTAAGCCACTCCTGGGTTTACTGAGATATGCCGTAAGAAATTAAGTAACTTATTGACAAATATGGCAAAAACTGTTTTCCAGATTTTACACTTTAGATTGTTTTAAAGCATGACTGTTTAACACTAGAGCAAATATCATATCAATTGAATTATTTTTTTTCAACTAAGTGAATCATGTTAAAAAATACTCAATTTCTTACAAAAAGCCACACCAAAAGAGAGGCTGAAATGAAGCATGTATAGTTGTTATATGGATTAGTGCATCTCTATCAAACAAAACCTCTTTACAAATTCCAGAGGCGTGACACCTGTGTTTTACGTTTCAAAGTCTTGGGCATGAACTATGCCCTTTAGATTGTTCAAAGACGATCTTTTATAATTTGTCATGCATGGACTTGTTTTGATTTTTAAAAAGCTGTCTTGGAGATTATTTACTCACATAAACTACAACAAAGGATAAGTAAACTGAAATTGTGAAGTATATACAGTACTGGTAATACATAAACATACAGAATGTATTTGTAAAAATATTGAAACAAAAAGCAACAAATAGATCCCGTAAATAATAACAGTGATCTTCATCAGCCTTTACTGCAAGAATAAAATTCTGTTAAGGGTTAATGCACACGACCGTACAAGTTGCATGGACTTGTGCAGAGCCGTAATATAGAGCCTATAGATGTCTATGCGGCCATACTGTTCATCTGATTTCATATGTAGGCATCTGTTGGATGTAGTATGTTTTACAGAGGAGCCATGGTATTCTGAAATAGCATTGGGTGCTGTGTTACAGTAGAAGTTTTCCATAGAGCTCCTATAGGAGAATATATCCATAATACGGTGCTGTATGAGGCAACATACAGCAATAGCAATAATCGATGCGACCCATTATAGGGATGATAACTAAGGTTTGTCATCCAATAGGAGGACGTTTTCGATCCTCAGAAGGTGCAAATGTAATAATGTAATAGAGCACGTAACAACATTTGTTTCTGTTGCAAAACTCTTTCTTCTTTTTCAAATATAAAAAAAATGACAGGTACATGATATCATTCAAATGGTTTAACATCACGCTTAGTGGCAAATGTCCATTAAACATCCAAGTTTATCCCATGGAGGTTTGATGTAACGCAGAGACTCCACCTTTTCTTCCTTGTAGAGTCTCCCCGTTACATCAATTATCCATGGGATAAAGACTAACCTGGATGTTTAATGGACATTTGGACCTAGGGGGCGACGGAAAACCAATTAAATTATATCATGTCACCGTTGCATGGAATAGCGTAGCCTACCACGCTATTTCATATTTTTTTTTTTTAAAAGGTCTACTGGCTTATACCAACCCGATGGAGGCCAGAAGGACACTCTTTGTCACATGAGGTGAATTTATAAAAGCAGTGAGCAAATGTTTATGTGGCCTTCTATAAATGAAGTACTGGACATCTTTGCTTCTTTCCCATCATGTCAATATAGACAAAAATCTGATACTTCAAGTTCTCAGCCATAATTGTATTCAAACATACTCAGAACTGTCAAAGTTGTAACAATTCGACTTTATCTAGAGCTATCCAATCGTCTACCAACTAAGACTATGGTCCTATTTTCTGTTTAGTTGTGAATTAATGATAATAACTTGGAATATGTGGTAGAACTTTGGTCACATATAAAGACTAAAAAAACATAAGAAAACCCTTGAGAATTTAGCATCATACAACAGAAAAAGCTTCAAATGGAGGGAATTGATAAAAAAAAGCAATGCACTGTTATAATGTTACTAACAGTATGGGAATGATTGAATAAGTTCACTAATATAACTTTATTAATGGTATGGTGCATGAGCTACCGGAGGAACACAATAAAAACATACAGTACATTACCGCTGGATAATTCTAATTCATTGTGGCTTCCATTTAGATACGTGGGCAAGTTAATGCTAGATGAATGATACTGATATAAGCATGCTATTATGGAATAGTTTATGCATTTTCTTTTATATTTTCTTAAAGGTGAATCTACCCTTCAGTGGTACTTTAATTGGTATGTTGAAATATTGTGAAGACTTCATATGTCTATATGTTGAAAAATGTGTACATAAGAATTTGGCATTTACTGCAGCAGTATGAATGTCGGAGTTATTACCAAAATTGGAATGGATTTTCCATGGTGAAGGTATTTAGAAATATATTAATGAGTGTGGTTGCAGTGCGGGTGTCTTGTTTTTAATTTTTTTTTTTGCATGCTAGTTTGCAATATTAAAAATCAAGAATAGGTCAAACATAACGGACCTTAATTTTTCATAATTTTCAATAATCATCTAAGTATTGTATGTGTTTTAGTTGTGTTGTTAAGGGCTTTGTTACACCTCCATTGATTTTTGCAGACATTGTAATAGGAAATATCTAGGTACTGACCTGCCAGGACATGCCTCCTGAATGACATCATCACAGAACATTCGTTGGTGGAGGGATATGGCCATTCCTACACAATATTGGTTTGCTTGTCTCTTCTTCTCCAGCTGTACCTGTCTTTGTGTACTCAACAGAAAGTAAAAAGGCTAAGAGAATGGGAAGAAACTAACATTCATTGACAAGGAGATAAGGAGAGAAGAAAGCCCAGGGAACCTGCTGATGTAATGACTGCCGCTCCATTAGATATTATGTTTGATACACTTTTTATACATGAATGGTCAAACAACAGGTCACATGTGTATTTTAGAGCAATTGGAAATTCTCCTTTTGGTGTTAGGTAGGCTTTAGGCATTATATTATTTTAGAAATCATTATTATATATGAGTTTTTTAATGTATGGTCATTAACTATTCTATTAGCACAGATTCCCTTAACCCTTTCAGGACACAGCCGATTTTTTCAAATCTGACGTGTCACTTTATGTGGTAATAACTTCGGAATGCTTTTACCTATCTAAGCGATTCTGAGATTGTTTTCTCGTGACATGTTGTACTTTATGTTAGTGAAAAAATTTGGTCGATGAATTCGGTATTTATTACTGAAAAACACCAAAATGTTGAGAAAATGTGCAAAAATTAGCATTTTTCTAAATTTAAACGTATCTGCTTGTAAAACAGATAGCAATACCACACAAAAATAGTTACTAGTTAGCATTTCCCATATTTAACCAAACAAGAAAAGGACCATGGAGTCTATAAGTCAAAAAATATATATAATCTTTTTATTACACAACAATATTATACTGGTTACACATATGTGTTTCTAAAAATGAATCACAAATAAAAGCATGGCCGCCAAACAAGAGTCAAATGTTCAACAAATGAAATCATGTGAATATGAGCTTGTTAGAATATACCTCAAAACAAATGCATATAGCATAGTACGAATGTAGTAGGGTACACTAGTTACAAATAATGTGTTCTGCTGTTTGAGGATAAATAGGAAGGATGTTAATAACATATACTTATTTATCCTCAAACAGCAGAACACATTATTTGTAACTAGTGTACCCTACTACATTCGTACTATGCTATATGCATTTGTTTTGAGGTATATTCTAACAAGCTCATATTCACATGATTTCATTTGTTGAACATTTGACTCTTGTTTGGCGGCCATGCTTTTATTTGTGATTCATTTTTAGAAACACATATGTGTAACCAGTATAATATTGTTGTGTTATAAAAAGATTATATATATTTTTTGACTTATAGACTCCATGGTCCTTTTCTTGTTTGGTTAAATATATATTAGGAGTACAGTCGCGTTACAAGGGAGGATGTACTTTGCTAGATGATGCAGTATGTATGCCCTGTGTATAGGATTTATTATAACATTTCCCATATGTCTACTTTAAGTATGCATCATTTTTTGAACGTCCTTTTACTTTTCTAGGACGTTACAAGGCTTAGAACTTTAGCATCAATTTCTCATATTTTAAAGAAAATTTCAAAAGGCCATTTTTTCAGGGACCAGTTCAGTTCTGTAGTGGCTTTGAGGGCCTTATATATAAGAAAGTCCTCATAAATCACCCAATTTGAAAACTGCACCCCTCAAGGTATTCAAATCAGCATTCACAAAGTGTTTTAACCCTTTAGGCATTTCACAGGAATTAAAGCAAAGTAGAGGGGAAATGTACAAATTTAATTTTTTTTGCCGAAATACATTTCTAATCAAAAAAAATTGTAAAGGTATGTGCACACGACCTCTTTTCAGATGTAATGGAGCCGTTTTATGGCTCGAATTACGCCTGAAAAGACGGCGCCAATACGTCGGCAAACATCTGCCCATTGCTTGCAATGGGTCTTACGATGTTTTGTGCAGACGAGCTGTAATTTTACGCGTCGCTGTCAAAATATGGCGCGTAAAATAACGGCTCGTCAAAAGAAGTGCAGGACACTTCTTGGGACGTTTTTGGAGCCGTTTTCTCATAGACTCTATTGAAAACAGCTCCAAAAACGGCCGTATAAAACGCAGCGAAAACTGCGAGTTGCTCAAAAAGTCTGAAAATCAGGAGCTGTTTTCCCTTGAAAGCAGCTCCGTATTTTCAGACGTATTTTGTTAATCGTGTGAACATACTCTAACACAGAAGGTTTTACCTGAGAAATGCAACTCAATATTTTATTGCCCAAGTTCTGCAGTTTTTTTAAATATCCCACATGTGTCCCTAGTGTGATAATGGACTGAAGCACAGGCCTCAGAAGCAAAGGAGCACCTAGTGGATTTTGGGCCTCCTTTTTTTTTGAATATATTTCAGGCACCATGTCAGGTTTGAAGAGGTCTTGTGGTACCAAAACAGTGGAAGCACCCCAAAAGTTAACCCATTTTGGAAACTACACCTCTTAAGGAATTTATCTAGGGGTATAGTTAGCATTTTGACCACACAGGTTTTTCGCTAAATATATTGGAATTAGTCTGTAGAAATGAAAATGCACCCCAAAATGTATAAAGCAATGTCTCCCGATTATGGCAATACCCCATATGTGGTAATAAACTGCTGATGGGACCCACAGCAGGGCTCAGAAGGGAAGGAGCGCCATTTTGATTTTGGAGCACAGATTTTGCTGGAATGGTTTTCGGTGCCATGTTGCATTTGTAATGCCCAGGAGGGACCAAAACTGTGGAAACACCCCAAAAGTGACCCCATTTTGGAAACTACACTTCTTAAGGAATTTATCTAGGGGTTTAGTTAGCATTTTGACCGCACGGGTTTTTTGCAGAATTTAATGGAATTAGGCCGTGAAAATGAAAATCTATTTTTTTTCTGAAAAAACATAGAAATGTTAAATTTTTACAAGGAATAAAAGAAAAAAGGAACCACAACATTTGTAAAGCATTTTCTCCTGATTACGGCATTACCCGATTTGTGGTAATAAACTTCTGATTGGATCCATGGCAGCGCTCAGAAGGGATAGAAAGTGACCTCATTTTGGAAACACCCCTCAAGGAATTTTTCATGGGATATAGTGAGCATTTAGACCCCACGGATCTTTTGCAGAATTTATTAGAATTAGGCCGTAAAAATGAATATCACAATTTTTTCCACTAAAATATTGGATTTTCTCATTTTCACAAGGGATAAAGGAGAAAAACAACCAATTTTTGTAAAGCAAATACCCCACATGTGGTCATAAGTTTTTTTCATTAGAAAGGAAATAACCCTTTCAGGGCTGATCCATTTTTTGTTTTGTTATTTTAGTTTTTCATTCCCCGCATTCCAAGAGCCATAACTTTTTTCTTTTTCCGTCAATAGAGTGGTGTGAGGGCTTATTTCTTGCGGGAGGAATTGTAGTTTCTATTGACACAATTTGAAGTACTATAAAATGTACTGGGAAAGTGAAAAAAATGTTTATTGCGGGCTCAAATTGGAAAGAAATCTGATTCAAATTTTTGGGGGTTTCGTTTTTCCAGCTTTCGCCATGCGATAAAAACGAAAACGTTACTTTATTCAATACAATTACGGTGATACCAAACTTATATATAAATATATATATATATATGTTTTATATTTTACTACTTTCACAAAGAAAAATCTATTTGTTAAAATAACAATTGTTTTGTTTCACCACATTCTGAGAGCCGTAACTTTTTTATTTTTTGGTTGATTGAGCAGTGGGAGCTCTTATTTTTTGCAGGACGAGCTGTAGTTTTTATTGGTACCATTTTTTGGTACATAAAAAGTGACCAAAAAGTTGCATTACATTTTTTTTGAGAGCCCAGGGGACAAAAAAAACTGTGGTTTTTGCAGTTTAAATGATTTAAGTTTTTTACCGTGCGAGTTAAATAATGGTATATTGTAATAGTTTGGACTTTTACGGACATTGCGATACCAATTTTGTTTATTTTTTTTTTTACATTACTTTAGAAGAACACTGGGAAAAGGTTTTGTTTTTTTGAACTTTTAAAATGTTTTTTTTTCTCACTACTAATAACTTAAATTCTTCTACACATTTCATTAGTCCCCTTAGGAGACTTGAACCAGCAATCATTGGATCACTGGTACAATATACTGCAATACTAATGTATTGCAGTATATTGTTATATTTACAGGCTTCTGTAACCACACGATCGCTGTTCCTGTCTGTTAGTCCCGGGTGTCAGCTGTAATACACAGCTGACACCCGCAGCGTATGGAGCGGGCTCAGCACGTGAGCCCGCTCCATACATCAACCCCCGCACCATGGCATGCAATTTAGGGTATGTTCATGTCAGGGCTAAACTTCCTTTTTTCCCTGTTATCTCACACCGAATAACCACCTCTGTAAATTGAAAACTGAAAGCATGCATGGAAAAAGTACACCAGACAGACAGATGTTGGTAGACATCTTTCCCTCAGTCAAGTAGGAAGTGAACTGTAACTTTTTATTGAACAAAGAAAAGAAACACATGTTCCCTCCCTAGAGATGTGGGACGTGCTTAAGCCCCATTGGCTCCTCAGCTGTGAGTTCTTCTGTACACTCCTCTTGTATTCCATGGGCGGTGTCTTCCATAGGCGTGTTTCTCATACAGACTCCATCTTTATTTACAAATCTTTGCGTAATATACAGATTTTTAGTTTATATAAAGTAATAATGTTTTTGCAAACAATATAGATGGTAATGATCACTGACAGTCCCCCCTAAAAATATTATTACTCTATCCCTGAGTCTTGCCTAGCAACCTACCACTGACCACTTGAACCAGGCGGGTAGGGGTTTTGGATTTCTTCACCAGCTTGAGACAAGCTACTCCTCATGAGTAACCCCCCTTTGTACCTGGATTTCCAAGGTTTCGGAGTGGTCCTAACTGTCCCTATTCTCCTCAGTATACAGGATGGTTGTCTTGGTATAATCTACAAACCGCTGCTGGTTGTAATATATATAACCAATCCAGTCTACATTTTTATTAATGGTAATAATTGTCGCACTGTCACTTACTGTCCTAATGGGACTTTTACCCCTGCAGATATAACAGGGAAGCATCTTCCCCAAACCTAAAGACCCCCGGGTAACATGACCTCCGGGCTCTCATTGCTGCCATGTACTTCTTACATATGAGTGACAACAACCAGTGACCTTCACCTCACACCTCCTCAGATCGTACTCCGCAGCACCGTGGCATATTTACACACATTATAATTATAAACCTCAGACAATATAAACAATAAATATAAACAAACAGACAATATAAACTAATAATATAATGCCATCACAAATCTCATGCTATCACCCTCAGGTTTTGGGTCCCATCAGTTCATTGCCAGTCCTGTACATCATCGTCCTCTTCTCCTGTCTTGTGCTCTTCTGTGGAGTCAGACTGCACAGTGGTGTCCAGTGGGGGATTTATTACTATCCTCCACCTGGTCACTTACTTATTAAAACACTTCATACTGCTGACGGATTCACTCAGGTCTTTGGTCTTTACTTTGATCTTTGCTGATGTCATCAGGACTTGGCTTGGTCCTTCTCATCTGTCAGACACCGTCTCTTTAGTATACGTCACCGGGCTGTACATAGCACCTCATGCTGTGAGCCTGGGGTGAGATCCCGCGTAGACGTATTAGTGGAGTTTTATTGTGACTACCACAAACCCTCCGTATCTATCCTCTTCCTCTGGCAGATTACTTGTCTGGGCGGCTGCTTAGAATTGTGACACTGCCATCAGTTCATGATAAACACGTTCTAGTGGCTCAGGCTGCACCTGCCGCATCTCAGTGATGGAGTTCATCATATTAAAAGTCTTCTAGTTCATGTTTACTGGCACTTGCCGGGGACCCCCAACCCTTGTCAATTGTTAAAATAAATACTAATCTGGTGATAACATCATCCGCATACACTATAAACGTTGTTCTACGTACATACAGTAATAATGACAGGCCCTTAATCGACATCAAACAAACACCTTTATATAAGAAAAACTTCTCTGTTCCACTGGACAGGGCACCTAGAAGATGTGTGATTACTGGGTACATTATATTTGAACTTGGTGTTTAAACTTTATAGCAGGATTTATACCTTATTCTCAGCTGATTACCTGGAACATCTCCTATTCACAGAAATATACACAGATTCCACATGTTTATCTGACAAGTGTCTCAAACCAATTTTTCCTCCCTACTCTGGTTCGTTCTACCTGGGAAGGCATCTCAAGGTCTCTTCTCTTCGTTGGAGGCGGTTATGATAAGGTTGGCACCGGTCTGCCAGGACTGTTCTGTAGGCAAATCAAACAGCTCTAACAGAATTTAGCAGCATCAGCTGTAAAACCTGGGACATACCAATTAGATCTTACCATGTCGATCCTTGCAGTCTTGGGGCATATGTGAGGTCATACACCATCAATGCAAGTGCCATCAAAAGTGCCTTGGGTGGTACCGGTTTACCTTCCTTTATCCGTCCACATTCTGTCAGAATCTGGTTCTCACGCCTCCATTCGGAGTTGGACTCTTCCTGTGGAGAACAATCTTTTCAACGCATAATCAGTAATTGATCTTAATCAGATAATTAATTTGAAGAAAAACATTAACAAATAACATATTTGCATTAAACGTTCACATTGAGCAGTAACTAGAAGTGATACATGCAAACTCATTTTACTTCTTTATATATATCTATACATACACATATACACTGCACAGAATTCTCTGCTCTAAAATTTTCCTTTCACAACAAAAATATTTTCAAATGGGAATCTACTTGCACCGTGAAGTTCTCATTTACACAAACATAATACTGACGCATGCCTCCAATAGTCCAATGCTAAGGCTGGTCCAGAACTTTACATAAAACTTAACCTCAGTATTTAATATTCCCACTAAACTTTTTGAATATCGTTATTAAACAAACTTTGGGACAACATCTAGAGAACTGCTGACATCTTATCATTGTACAAACACCAGGTCAATACTTGGGATAACACTATTCCCCTGTCACTACACACAACGTCTGCAGTGGGGAAGATACTGACCGGGCTTCAGGCCCCCCTGAGAACAGGTCTACACACACAAGCACATTGTCATACACTTCTACCTCGGGTAGTTGTATGTTCTGCAGTCGCTGGGACGGGTCATCTGGCCGGGCTGCACTTTTCACAGATACCTTTGCTGTTTTACCTATATTACGCCGTGCACACATATGCCGGGTGGTACAAACCTAGTGGTGGCATTATTGTATCCAGGGACAAGCCAATTTACTGACACCTGGCCGCACATTCCCTTGTTGTCAGTTCTGTCTTCTCTTGCTCTCTCGATTGGCTTACCCGATGATCTAATAAAGTTCCTACTACCAATGGGCCCATAATTGTGGGCGATGCCAAAACTGTACCTAGAGTCAGTGTAAATGTCGGCCGTCTTACCTTTTGCCAGGTTACAGCCTCAGTGAGCACCTCCAGCTCCGCTCCTTGAGATGAACAAGAAGGTGAGAGTGGTTTACGGATAATTTACTTGGTGCCTCGTATCCTGTCTTGTACATACTGTATATGATCAAGTATTTCTACATTACAAATTTACATTAAAACCCATGTCACATATAGATAGAACATCTCAAAGGGGTGGCGTCTTCATCCTCTAAAATAAAAACAAATGTTATACACTTCTCCACACTCATCTGATAATCCAGAACACGTTGAGAATCTCACTTTATCAGGTTCTGTAAACACTTGATTAATACAAAAACAAATAAAAATTACTAAAATCTTTACATAAAATTAAGAATCTTCAGATAATTTTCATCTCCTTCCCTCCTAAATCTGTAAAGACTCATCTGTGAGTGACCTTGACCTCTTGTGTAAATTTGCTGGAGGGGGATGGTCTCTTACACAATACCTCATATTGGGTGGAGACTACAGCACAGCATACCCAGTGCCATATTTACTGTTCTGGAAGGATCAACACAGAAAAAGCCTCAACATTTAGGTTACTCTTATACACATTTAATGTGGATTACTCATTGGGGTCTCTTACACATTTTGTAGATCTCCTGGAACCAAATTCATTAATTCAAAACAAACCAAAATTGTACCTGATCAGTCCCTTCACCATTCCCCCCTTTGTGGACTCTGCGAAAGTAATGTAGCAGGGTTCAAAACTACATCTCAACATAATAAGGTCGGGCACTCTATCTGGGGGGCACTAGTTTAACCCCCTGTAATACACAACAGCCTGGAACAAAAATGACTTCCTCCTGACAAAAATACATTTTATCTTTAAAATTACTTGCAACCATTTACCTGTAAAACATTTCACATTTTCCAAAATAACATTTAGGCAGCACTATAGCATGTGCCTCATGTGTAAAAACAAAACAATTGTAATTAGTTATTCAATAAAACGGAAAATATTATATCTGGTAATATTAATTACTGCAAACCAATAAACTGTATATAAAAATAGAGAAGAGTGGGGGCACATACATTTTCAAGACCCCGTGTCTCACAAGATCTGTAGTTTAATACATTTGAATTAACAACAAAACACATTAAATCTTATCACATCATAGCACAAATATGCAGTGTAACTTTTATCAACAACAGTGCATGCGGAAAGATAAGAAACATTCCTGTATACAGAAAAAAAGAAACTGATTTTAACCTCATAACACAAAACACTAAGAATTTTGTTTTTTTACACATTACTGCTGTTAAAAATAAGAGCATATAATATAGATCTAAAATCAGTGCAATATTATAATCACTTGTCTCATCTCATTCACGCCCTGTATATCAGTCATCCTGCTTTTCACACAGCACACAGCCCCCCTCCCAACCGAATTCTGCAGGCGGGGGTCACACACTCACTCCTCACAGCTTCTATTCTCACAATCTTAACAATTTCAATGCCGGCAAAACAACGTACGTATCTGCAATCATTCATCACACTATTGTATAGGAATTATCTACGTTCAAAACATCAAACACATAATCTGTAACAGTGTCCAATCTGTCGGCCACCATCTCTATATTATGATGACGTGTCTTCTCACCAGTGCACAGCGTCCTGCAGGACGGAATCTAGAATAGAAAAAAAACACTGCAGCATGTGTTACTGAGGGAAATGAGAAAATTTACAAGGCTATTATTTCATACTGATTTGATTGGGCCGGGCATGATCTCATCAGGGGTGGGGGGGCAGCCTCTCCCACAGGAAGCACATTGCTCAGCTGTGAGGGGGTTTTGCTGCCCACAATGAGGACAGACTCAACATGAGGTACGGACGCCATTACCGGGCGGCAGCTGGTCCTGTGGTTTCTAATACATATAACATACAATGCCTTTCTTATTCCTAACTTCCATTCGCTTCACCAAATCATATGAATAGGATCGTCCGGGTACGGGTGATCCTGATGATTTGAATATGGACCGTAAACCATCCATTCTAACAGTCTATATTATACACGTAATTTATATAACAATTTTCGGTCTACAACTCTCTTGGTCTGGCCGGAAATATTACAATTTCGAGTCTGCAACTCTCTCTAGGTCTCGCCGAAATATTACAATCTCCAGTCTGCAATGTATTACATCTCGCTGGAATATAACAATCTTCCAGTCTGCAACTCACAGGTCTTGCTGGAAAATTACTCACGACTTATCGTGCCCCTATATAAAACAGGTTATATTTTCTATCTAGTCCCTAATTATCCAGAGGATGGTTAGTCGGGCGCGACTAATTTCTTACGGGTTCGTGACCACACAGCGGGGATGTCTCTCCTGTCGCCTGAGATAATCGAGCCAGTCGACCAGGGTTCTACAGATTCCCACAAGACCGTCCACTAACACAGATAAGTCGAAGATTAATAAAATCAACTGACTTACCGTGTTATTGTGGAGGTGATCACACTCCTTCAGTGAGCAGTCCTGGGTCGTCTGTTTCACCCTGTGATTGTCGGTTGTCCGGATTCCGAAATCCCCTCAAGTGTGTCCCCACGTTCGGGCGCCAAATGTCAGGGCTAAACTTCCTTTTTTCCCTGTTATCTCACACCGAATAACCACCTCTGTAAATTGAAAACTGAAAGCATGCATGGAAAAAAGTACACTAGACAGACAGATGTTGGTAGACATCTTTCCCTCAGTCAAGTAGGAAGTGAACTGAAACTTTTTATTGAACAAAGAAAAGAAACACATGTTCCCTCCCTAGAAATGTGGGACGTGCTTAAGCCCCATTGGCTCCTCAGCTGTGAGTTCTTCTGTACACTCTTGCATTCCAGGGGCGGTGTCTTCCATAGGCGTGTTTCTCATACAGACTCCATCTTGTTTCATTTACAAATCTTTGTGTAATATACAGATTTTTAGTTTATATAAAGTAATAATGTTTTTGCAAACAATATACATGGTAATGATCTCTGACATTCACACACAGTAGCAAAATATGTCTGAAATTACGGAGCTGTTTTTGCCTGAAAACAGCTCCTGATTTTCAGACGTTTTTGTAACTACTCGCGTTTTTCGCTGAGTATTTTACGGACGTTATTAGAGCTGTTTTTCAATGGAGTCAATGAAAAACGGCTCCAAAAACGTGCCAAGAAGTGACATGCACTTCTTTGACGCGGGCGTCTTTATACGCGTCGTCTTTTGACAGCAACACGTAAAATTACATCTCGTGGGAACAGAACATTGTGAAACCCATTGAAAGCAATGGGCAGATGTTTGTAGGCGTAATGGAGCCGTTTTTTCAGGCGTAATTCTAGGCATAAAACGCCTGAATTACGTCTGAAAACAGTGTGTGTGAACATACCCTTAGTCATAGTGCGCAAAGGGGGTCAATGCACAGCGGATAGTTCAAAGGGAAAATTGCAAATTTCGACTTATATGCCATTTTAGTGCATAATATGTTGTGCCCAGTTTGTGCCACTGAAGACAAATACCTCATAAAACGTTAAGCAGGTTCTCCCGGGTATGGTGATGCCATATATGTGGGTGCAAACTGCTGTTGGGCACGCTGCAGGGCTCAGAAGTGAGGGAGCGCTAATTTGCTTTTGGAGTACAGATTTAGCTTGGCAGTTGTTCTGTTTGGGATTTTACTGGTATTTCAGTTAATAATGTGGGGGCATATGTAATCTATTCGGAGTACATCAGGGTATATGCAAGCTGTGTGGAGTACATCAGGGCATAATAAGAGGGTATAATAATGAGGTAAATAAATAATACTTCATATATTTGTGGCCGGTGTCGCACTGATAAATGGCGCCCGAACTTATCCGCTTTTGGAACACTGCACATTTTGCATCATCATATTCTTGGAGCCAGAACTTTTTTTTATTTTTTCTCCACCGGAGCTGTGTGAGGGCTTGTTTGTTACGTTACAAGCTGTAGTTTTCATTGGTACCATTTTGGAGTACATGCAATTTTTTTTATCACTTGTTATTACATTTTTGGGCAAGCCAGGTAACCAAAAGCCAGGAATTCTGACAAAGTTTTTTCGTTTATTTTTTTGCGCCATTCACCCTGGGCTATAAATGACCATTTTACTTTATTCTGCGGGTTGGTACGATTACGGCGATATCATATGTATTTCGGTTTTTTTTATGTTTTGCAGCGTTTGCGCAATAAAATCACTTTTTTATAAATTAATTTATTTTCTGTGTCACCATATTCTGAGAGCCATAACTTTTTTATTTTTTAGTAAAAAAAAGCTGTATAAGGGCTTGTTTTTTGTGGGACGGGTTGTAGTTTTTATTGGTACTATTTTCGGGTACATGCGACTTTTTGATCACTTTTTATTCTCTATTTTGCATATGGTGATGCCATATATGTTGGCGAAAACTGCTGTTGGGCACGCTGCAGGGCTCAGAAGGGAGGGAGCATTATTTTGCTTTTGGAGTACAGATTTAGCTTGGCAGTTGTTCTGTTTGGGATTTTACTGGTATTTCAGTTTATAATGTGGGGGCATATGTAATCTATTCGGAGTAGATCAGGGTATATGCAAGCTGTGCGGAGTACATCAAGGCATAATAAGAGGGTATAATAATGAGGTAAATATATAATACTTCATATATTTGTGGCCGGTGTGGCACTGATAAATGGCGCCCGAACTTATCCGCTTTTGGAACACTCTGCACATTTTGCATCATCATATTCTGAGAGCCAGAACTTTTTTTTTATTTTTTCTCCACCAGAGCTGTGTGAGGGCTTATTTGTTACGTTACAAGTTGTAGTTTTCATTGGTACCATTTTGGAGTACATGCGATTTTTTTATCACTTGTTATTACTTTTTTTGGCAAGCCAGGTGACCAAAAACCAGGAATTCTGCCAAAGTTTTGTTTTTTTGCGGCGTTCACCCTGGGCTATAGATGACCATTTTACTTTATTCTGTGGGTTGGTACGATTACGGCGATATCATATGTATTTAGTTTTTTTTTTATGTTTTGCAGCGTTTGCGCAATAAAATCACTTTTTTATAAAATAATTCATTTTCTGTGTCACCATATTCTGAGAGCCATAACTTTTTTATTTTTTTGTCAAAAAAATCTGTGTAAGGGCTTGTTTTTTGTGGGACGGGTTGTAGTTTTTATCGGTACTATTTTCGGGTACATGCGACTTTTTGATCACTTTTTATTCTCTATTTTGGGAGGGCTGGTGACCAAAAAAAACAGATTCTGGCGTAGTTTTTTATTGACTTTTTTTGGTGTGTTCATATTATAGTTTTATAGTTTGGATCGTTACGAACATGGTGATACCAAATATGTGTACTTTTTTTAACGTGTTCATTTTTTTTCTAAAGTGAAAGTCTTATTATAGGAAAAAAAAGCATTTTTTGTTTATAGAAATTATAACTTTTATCTTTACACTTTTTTTAAAACATTTTTATTACCTTTCTTTTAAACTTTTTTTACTTGTCCCACTAGGGGACATTTAGACTTGCTGCTCTGATCACTGCTGGAATACATTACGCTACCTACGTAGTGTAATGTCTTATAACTTGCATTGTGATCGCAATCGGTCGCCGCATTTAAGGAGTTAATTGCAGAAATCAACGGTGATGGTCTACTGACTGGCAAGATTGGAGTGTCAGCTGTCGGGGACAGCTAACCTCCCGGTTCCCCACTCTGCAACTGTACGTCCTGGTGCAGGAAGCAACCCATCTTCAGGACAGACAGTTGCGGCGCAGCGGGTGAAGAGGTAAAACCCTAGGAGCATTAGTCCATAGGTTCGACAGATATTCATTTTCTCCTTAGTGTGTAGACTTTTATCCTCACTCCAAAAGCTTACAGATAGGTTGGATAACTTCTTATGTAATTATCCCTTCGTTTTTATCTGTGTACAAGAGATGGCAACATAAACATTAGACTTAAAACTGTGCTCAGGCATAGGCCAATGTGAATTAGTGCATGTTCTGTGCGTTTCGTGAAATATATTGTATCCAAAATAGAAAAGAAATAATATATCTGTGAGCCACTATAATTTTCTCATTATTCTAATCACCCAGTGTTCCAGCATTGTCCTCTGTATGTGTTTATAAGTGGCTCATCTAGAGACGAGCACACAGTAGTTTCCATGAGGGAAGCTTAGCTAAGCCAAATTCTTGACATTCTTTACTTTGCATGGTTATTCATACATGCTAGAGAATAGTTCCGTCATGCTAATAACAGCCCTCACTTTCCTGAGCTTACAACAACAACAAAAAAAAAACTCCACATTAACTACAGTGCCTTGCGAAGATATTCATTCCTTTGATGTTTTCCTGTTTTATTGCATTACAGCCTTGAATTAAAATGCATTTTAGGTGTTTGTGTAATTTAATTTACACAATATACCTACCATTTTGAAGATGCATAATATGTTAACTGTTACACAAAAACAAGACAAAAAAATTGAAAACTTTACAGGGAATAAGTATTCACACCCTGAAAGTCAATACTTTGTGGAGCCAACTTTTGTTGCAATTATACATGCAAGTCACTTGGGGTACGTTTCAATTAGTTTAGCACATCTAGACACTAGGATTTTTTCCATTCTTCCAGGCAAAACGAATCCAACTCTATCAAGTTAGATTGGTTGCATTTATGTACTGCAGTCTTCAAGTCAAGCCAAATCATTCCACAAAATTGGATTGAGGTCTGGACTTTGACTAGGACATTCCAAGACATTTAAATGTCTTCTCTTAGGGCATGACCAGACTTGGCATAATTGCTCTGGAATTCCGCTGCGGACAGTCCGCTGCGGAAATCCGCAGCGTACACGTTTCTCCATTGCTTTCCACAGCTTTTTAGTGAGGTTCGTTTACACGTTGCGGAAAACTCAGCTGCAGACCATAGGCTGCGGTGCGGAATTTGGTGTCCGCAGCATACACTAGTTGTTGCGGACATCTAGCGGACTTGTTGCGGACTCATTGCGAAATTTCTCCATTGACTTCAATGAAGAGTCAAAATTCCGCAATGAAGTCCGCAGATGTTATGTGTGCTCCATAGCGTATTTGTTTTACGAACATGACATTTCCTCATTCTGGCTGGACCTATGTATTTCTAGGTCTACAGCCAGACTGAGGCCCCATGCACACTAACGTAAAAATGCCCGTAATGACGGGCCGTTATTACGGCACGGGCAGGCCCATAGAAGTCAATAGGGCTCCCGTAATTACGGGTGACTACGTGTGTGCACCCGTAATTACGGGAGCGTTGCTAGGCGATGTCAGTAAACAGTCACTGTCCAGGGTGCTGAAAGAGTTAAACGATCGGCAGTA
Organism: Rhinoderma darwinii; assembly: GCF_050947455.1. NCBI lineage: Eukaryota > Metazoa > Chordata > Amphibia > Anura > Rhinodermatidae > Rhinoderma > Rhinoderma darwinii. The sequence goes on along the minus strand of NC_134691.1, from coordinate 152,009,994 downwards.
ACTGTTTCAGCACCCTGGACAGTGACTTCCGATCACAATATACATCAACCTGTAAAAAAAATAGACGTTCCTACTTACCGAGAACTCTCTGCTTCTTCCTCCAGTCCGGCCTCCCGGGATGACGTTTCAGTCCAAGTGATGGCTGCAGTCACTCACATCCTGCAGCGGTCATATGGACTGCCGCGTCATCCAGGGAGGTCGGGCTGGATGTCAAGAGAGGGACGCGTCTTCAAGGCAACGGCCGGGTAAGTATGAATTTATTTTACTTTTACTAGGGAAAGGGCTGCCCCTTCTCTCTATCCTGCACTAATAGAGAGATGGGAAGTACTTTCACCTCCATACGCAATGGCTAGTCTGCATCAATTTAATGCCCATTTTAGGCAGAGCCGCAACAGAATCTGCAACGCAGATTATGTGCGGCATTGATGCGGGCAGTGGTGGAAGAAATTCGGCAAAAAAAATGAAATTTGTCTTTAATTCCTGTGAAACGCCTAAAGGGTTAATAAACTTTCTGAATGCTGTTTTGAATACTTTGAGGGGTGCAGTTTTTAAAATGGGGTGATTTATGTGGTCTATCTAGTAAATAAGGCCCTCAAAGCCACTTCAGAACTGAACTGGTCCTTGAAAAATAGCCTTTTGAAATTTTCTTTAAAATGTGAGAAATTGCTGCTAAAGTTCTAAGCCTTGTAACGACCTAGAAAAATAATATAATGCTCAAAACACAATGTACATATAAAGTAGATATATGGGGGATGTTAATTACCAACAATTTTGTGTTGTATTACTATCTGTTTTACAAGTAGATTAAATTTAAAATTAGAAAAATTATAATTTTATCAAATTTTCTTAAAATTTTGGTGTTTCTCAAAAAATAACCTATGAATTTATTTCACCAAATTTTTCCACTAACACAAAGTACAATATGTCACGAGAAAACAATCTCTGAATCGCTTGGATAGGCAAAAGCATTCCAGAGTTATTACCACATAAAATGACACATCTCAGATTTGAAAAAAATGGGGCTGGTCATTGAGGCATCGATGACCCTTGGTCCTGAAAGGGTTAAAAGTGTTTTTCGTTAAGCAATGGCTTTTTTCTAGGAACTCTTCCATAAAGCTCCCCTCTGTGGAATGTATGGCTAATAGTGTTCCTACAGAAAGATACTTACATCTCCACTGAGGACATTTAGAGCTCTCTCAGTCTTATCGTTGGTGTCTTTAATGAATCTCTCCCTCCTTGCCCAGTCTTGAGTTTTGGTGAGCGGACTTCTCTTTCTCAGGTTTGTAGTTGTGCCATATTCTTTCATTTTATTGTAATGGATTTAATGGTGCTCCATGGGATGTTCAAAGTTTAGGATATTTTATTTATAACCCAAACCCGATCTATATTTCTCCACAACTTTGTCTCTGGCCTGTTTGGAGAGCTCCTTGTTTGTCATGTTACTTGCTTAGTGGTGTTGAAGACTCAGGACCCTTTCAGAACTGGTGTATTTATGGTGACAATGTGACAGATCACAATAATAAAGACATATTCCAGGATGTAAAATTTACATTACTTGATTTTATATCCCATGTCAATAAAAAGTGGAGTGTAACTTCCAGTTAAAAAAAAATCAGATGCTACAGTACTTACTATAAGCTTTAACTTTGCAAAATAGGGTATTAGCATTCTCCTCCTTTCAAAGCGCAGCACAGACACCCCTGCTGCACACTCCTGTAACTGAGTGAAATGCTCCAGCAGCAGACAGAGCCCTTGGCTCTGTTTTCTAGCCATCAATATCCAGCAGGGAGAGTCACTATTCTGCTCTTATTGTAATCAACAGCAGCAATGAGTAAGGCTTCCTGCTGGCTACGGATGCCTAGAAAACAGAGCACTGAGCTCTGTCTGCTGCTGGAGCATTTCACTCAGTTGCAGGTGTGTGCAGCACGGGTGTAACACTATATTTTTCTGCGGTTCTGAGTTTGTCACTATCAATTTTGGAGGATTTGAGTGTAGCACTATTATTTTTGAGGGCACTCGGTGTGACAGGACTCATTTTGTGCAATCTGTGTATGACACTATTATTTTTTGGAACACTGGATTTGGTACTGTAATTTTAGGGGACATTATGTGTGCGGTACATCATTTTATGGACATTATAGTTATATAGTTATTATTTTTGGGACACTATCGTTATGGCCCTATTATTTTGGCAGTTTAGTATTTGGCGTCATTGGGCAGCACTGAAGGTACAATAATCGGGGGACCTGGCGCAGCAGCAAGCATGCTGCAGGTGCAATATTTTAGACAGACACAGTACTAAGCATAGCAGCACAATGGCAGAGTTAAAGGGCGCAGCAGGATGGGTAACTTGTGTTTCAATACAGTGAGTGCATGGGCTGTGGAAACAAGGGGCCAAAGATGCCATGTTTGCAAACTCTGTCGTTATTGTGAGAAGTTGTGATGGAGGTCTGGGCCAAAAGGAGAAGAAAAGAGAACTAATCCAATCGGAGAAGACGTCATCTGTGAGTCCCCGGAATAAATATTCATGTATACTGCTTTTACCTTCATTTGATCAGTACTGTATTCACTTGTATAGTCTGCAGAGTAATAACACTTTGCAGACCCCCAGTGTAGAACTGGTATCTGACCACTATACGATCACTATATGGTGGTAATATTGGTTGAAAAGTAGTAGCATACACTTTTTTGGGATGGAAAGAGCATGTGTACACCTGATATTAACTGTGTGAGTAAGCGCTTCCGTGTTACACTTTTATTTTCCTTCTTGTGTTGAAGGTGTAACGTGCATATTTTAGGGAGTTGCAAGGGCGGGACCAAAGATAGATTTTAAACTAGGATCTGCCTCTGAATGTAATGCTTTGCTTTTACACATCTTATCTTAATTGCAATATATAATATAATAGTACTTTAAACATGACACGAACAGAAAACTGTTGCAATCCAAAATAAAAAGATGAGCCAGTAATGATACATTTAAATATGACTGACGGCCACCTCCTTATGAACAAAAAGAAAAACTTTTTCTAAAATCCCATAAGTCCAGGGGTCTGGCAAAATAGCTGATATAACACTTTGAAACATAGTTCTAAGCTGTTGTCTATAGTCTAAACGCGTTAGAGACCAGAAAAAAATATATAACTGTGTTACACCTGCTGTATTGAAATACAAGTTGATCTGGTTTCTCTCTCAGGAGGCGACCACAAGGCTTAAGCTTGGCATTGCCTGAAAGATTGAGGAATGTTCTTCCAGTAATTGGCAGGTCACTTCATTGTTCTAGAGTATATACAAACATTACACTGTGATCATAGTAGTCATGCTTCATCTGATATCTAAAATTCACTTCGTGTGTATGGAGTGACTAATCTGCTTTACTCACTGGCAGTCATTTCCCTTTTCTATACTTGCTGCTTTTTTTCTAGTACTTTGCAACTTTACTCATATTTAGAGAACAAAAAACTGTTCAAAGTTCTAGGCATGTTAGTCATCAATGCATACCGGCTAGAATGCAGAAACTAAGCTTGTTATCATAAGGGTTTTAATCTAGACAAAGAAATGCTTTTAGATCCTTTTGAAATGAAAACATTGCCAAAGTAATGAATCAGAAAGTATATTCTCTTTTTCCTGAGAAGGGTACTTAAAATAATTTAACCCCTAGTATAAAATATGTGTCAATTAATTGAAAATGCAGCTGATTGCTTTAGTATAGGGGAATGATTGTCTGATAGCCTGCCCTTATTTACGTGAGCGTAGCTAATTTGTGTCCGCAAAAAAACGGACGGCTTTTCATGAATATAACAGACTGTGTTGCATCAGGGTGGTTTCTGTGTGTCATCCATTTTTACAAAATGTGTTTTCCCTTCACAAGTTCCCTTCCTGGTCTTCCTTTTCTTTTTTCTCTGCATTTCTTTAGCAACTGATTCATGAAAACAGACGGCACAGACGCATTCGGGTGGAGCACTGGACATCAGGATATTAACTGCACCGCACATATAACATCCTGTCGTGAACATTGTTAGGAGCCATCGCTGGGCCAGGAAGTAAAGAGGACTCGACTGAGGAAAAGTGAGGGTGAAGATGGTGGAAACAAGTGCAAGGTCCTGCCTAAAGGTAAAAAATTTTGGTTAAAAAAAACCCATCTCATTTGCATACTTTTTTATAGCAGAACTTTTTATTTAAAGAAATCTATAAATTGGGCACCCCCCCTCTATGGCGCACTAGGCAACCACCCATTCCACCTACCAATCCAACCGCCCCTGATCCCTAGCACTAATAACATGGAAAAGACAATGTTGCCATTACCCACCAATAATTACTGGAAAATATTTGCATTTTCTGGAGTTGGAATTACTAACTCTAAATGCAATTGTATATTCCATGAGGGGTACAGAGGGTTACTAGTTATATATTACCACATGGGGAATATCAGTGTCATAACCAAAGGGGTCGCAGTTGTGACCCCTCCCCATAGTGAAGGAGGCCCACGGGCTCCCCTAAGCAGTGTCAGGACCTTGTGTAGGGAATCGCATACTAGATCATGATGCAGTCTGACATCAGGACTTTGTGTGCAGCGGTGTAAATAGATAATGCAATAAAGAAAAAATAGCAGTAAATAGAGGAATGTGGTCTGGGGTTTATTTGTTCAAACTTCAGTCTGATTGATTTTGTGGTCTTATTTCTGAATTAATTTTGATGTCTGGTCTGGGGTGTGAATTTATTTAGGGGTCTGGTTTGTGGTCTGAATTTATTTTTGGGTATGATCGGAACTAATTTAGGAGTCCGAATGAAAACCTAAAAATAGAGTCAAAACCATGCTTATACTGATAAAATATATAATTTTATTGGTACAAAATATAAAAAACACACACATTAAAATCAAAGATGATTACCGCAATGTGAAACAGATGAGGCCAGACAGTTGACAATAGTTGGATAAATAAACATGTGTTTTGGAAGTATCATGAGTAAGGCTTGGAGTAACTGTAACCATGAAAGCACATTCAGTGCTCTACATAGTGTATGAAATATATAAACTCTGTAGACATGTAATGTGTTCTAGATAATATGCAAAGAGTCCCAGGCTTGAGTAATCATTTGAAGGCAAAGATGCAGTCAGCACCAGACCCAAACAAATGGTTACATAAAAAGTATATGTGGATATATAGTATAAGCAACTTACCCATAGATTTGTGATGTCTGGCGTCACACCCGACGTACGTTTCGGCTGACGAAAGGCTTTACATTTTAATTTACCCTGATAGGGCATATGGATAAAATAGAAAGGGGTCTCCTTCTCGGACTCACCTCTATGAGCCAGAACAGAGAGCTGCCAACAAGCAGTAACTCTCGTCTTGGTGGACGTGGTCTGTCCACTTTTACATAGTCAATCATGTAAATCAACTGTTTGCCGAGGTTCTTGATAGCTCTGTGATCAGACAACTACATTAAATGCCCAGATATTTTTTGCCTTAAGGACCTTACATAAAAATACCTGTTAGAGATTGCTTTATAAAACATTTATATTGTATTTGAAATTTTTATTAAGTCACACAAGTCAATCATTACTTTTTTTTCAGAATTTTTTAATTTCATTTTTACTAATTTTATTAACAGAAAATGTTACAGGTTGCATATAGAGATGAGGGAATTGATACTACACAAATCAAATTTGTTAACAATTTTTCGAAAGTTTTGAATTTTAGCAAATCCCAAACTTTTGGGATTTGTTTCACATGAAATACTCAAAATGGTGGCCACCATTTTACAGTTCAAAAGAAAAAAAAAAGAGAATAAGGATCACATGACATTGGTTTGCAGCCAGATGGGTTTCACCATAATGCCTTGCCTCTCTCTAGCACAGCCAATAAGGAGGGGTATAGGTTTGAGTCACTGATGACAATCATAGCAACTATAAACTGGCCTACCAGCCTACTAGAAAATGCTGGTGCTTTGTGAGGATACAGATAGGAGAGACAGGACTTCAGACAGAAAATGAGACAGTAAAACAGAGAATACAGGTAGTGGATTAGTGTCAGTGAGTATGTTTCAATGTAAGGAGAAGAAAATAGTTACATTTACAATTACATGACAAAGAGATAGATTTTAGGGAGCGTTAGGAGTCAGTCAGTGTAAATGTGTTAGTTCGGCAGGCACAGGCAGTCATTGCTCTGAGTGAGTGCTGCTGCAGCTGTACAATTCTTACATTAATTTGTGAATCAGCAATCTTTATCACATCATTCACAAATCTTTTTCAATAATATTAATCCTGGTCCTGATAGAATGCCGTTGCCTTCTGAAACAGACATCACGAACATGTTGTCACTTATTGTTCTGCGTATACTGTATCTAATAGTGCCACCAAAAATCGTCTTGTTTTGCGTCAAGCATTTATACAGCACCGTTACACTTCAGTCTGTGTCTAAGTGACAATTTTATTCACATAAATAGATTTTAACTTAAATTCTGGTGCTGATAGGGTGCCACTGCCTGCTGACACAGACGTCATGGACCAGACATCACTCGTTATTTTGCATATATCTCATTGCTAATAAAAGTGCCACTCAAACTTTACATATTGTTTGGTGCCAAACTTAACAGCAGCAACATGCAACAATACAGAGCACTTTTAATTGATAGAATGTGTGACTTCTGTTTTTTTTTTCCAGAACTATAGGCCTTGTGGTCAGGACAACAAATGTAGGCTCAGTGGTGCTTCATTTCATTATCTGTTAAAGTCATAGTGCCAATGGATGGGGTAATGTGAGAGGAAACTCACGTGCCTCATCATCCGCCAGTAAAAATGTGGGTGGCGCAATTAGCAGCAGCAATACTGTCGGCACCAGCTGTGCGGCCACTACTAGCACGCCACAGTTGTCCATCACCTCCAGTATCTGTTTTATTGCGGAGGAAGCGGATGACATTGTTGATTGGACAACTTACTCATCGACTCAGTCACAGAAGGATGATTTTACCTTTGACACTGTGACTGTGAGAGAGTTTTCAGAGCATTCCCCCTGCGTCCGCTCCTCCTTTCCAGTTCAATCTGCAGCCCAATAGAATAATTTATTTTCTGTCATCTTGTAGCCATGGTGGTGGTAGTAGCACTTGGGGCAAACATAGAGGAGGTAATCATGAGGGGGTGTAGGGAGCACATGAAACATCACAGTCTGATGACAACGATCATGATTGTGCATTTGGACAGGACCTGGGAACCGGATCGGGGTGACAAGAACCTGATGACATAAGAGGAGGAGGGTAGTGGTGGCAATAAAAAGCGGATCCGACATACGACCAAAAATTCAAAACTTGCTAGGGTAGATCTGTTTCTACTGTGATCAGCTCAGGAGCAGGTGATGCCACTGCTGCTGTTGGTGTAGGTTCAAAAGCTGTCAGACTTAGAGCAAGCTCGGGTGGTGGTGGCATAAATGTTGCGAGCATTGCTGTAGCGGCCTTGTGCATGAAATTCCCATTTGGGAATTTGTTTTTTACATCGCTGCCCGACAAAACCTTTGCAGTGTGCATGCTCTGCAGGTAGATAATAAGCCATGGCCATTCAGGCACAAATGTAGGAACTATGGCTCTCCTTCAGAACATGAAGTGGCATCACCTGCTCATGAGGAAAAATCGACCTGGCCAGCAATGTCAGCAAGAACATCCGCCTCCTCAGCGTCATCTTTCTAGTAGCAAGGCCACATACACAAGTAGTACATAGGCAGGAAACAACAATACGCGCCCAGTAATCTACTTGTGTGCAACTGAACTACTACCTGGGCAAATTGCTGGTGGTGCAGTCTCTGCTGTATCACTTAGAGGATTCCACTGTCTTTAGGCAACTGATGGCGGTCTTGTACTCTCACGTGGCAGAGAACGTAGACCACTCCTTGGAATTGTTGGTGTGCGACAAGGTGCACGCCACCACCAACATGTGAAGCAGCAATTACAGCCAGCGGCAGTACATGCTTTTACAGCGCATATTTTGCATGGCAGTGACACCTTCATGGTTGAGCAGGTCTGGTTTTGCCGTTTTTGGAGTTGTTTTTCAATGGAGTCAATTAAAAACGCCTCCAAAAACGTCCCAAGAAATGTCCTGCACTTCTTTTGACGAGCCGTCATTTTACGCGCCATATTTTGACAGTGACACATAGAATAAAGGCTCGTGGGAACAGAACATCATAATTCCCATTGAAAGCAATGGGCAGATGTTTGTAGGCGTATTAGGGGCGTTTTTTCAGGCGTAATTCGAGGTGTAAAACGCCCAAATTACGTCTAAAAACACTGCGTGTGAACATACCCTTACCACTACAACAAATAGCAGAAGCAGTAGCCCCAGCAGCACTAGCAGCAGCCGTTACAGTTTGTTAAACATAATAGAAAAAAAATTCATTGCCGGTGTCAACCAGATGCACATCAGCAAAAAGATATGCACCACCTGAACAACCAGTTTCGTACCTGAACTGTGCCTGAGCCCTGACCCATGGACTTCTGGGTCAGCAGATTGGACCAGTGGCAAGAACTTACCCAGTTTGCCATCCGTGCACTGTCTTAAGGGTATTCAGCATAGATGGTTCTGTCATCATACTGAAGCAGACAAAATTGTCCTCCACAAGTGTGGAAATCATTATTTTTGTGAAAATAAACCAGGCATGGATCCGTGAAGATTTGTACACAACTCAACCTCATGCCAATGAATAGATCGGCCGTTGCCGACAGTGGAGACTGGCTATTTATCAATGATGCCACTGACGCTGTCTGCCTGTCCATCATATTTCAAACTGTACTGTACTGTTGCTGATGTTGGTGCTGCAGCCACTACTAGCCCTATACATCCGCATATCTCCTGCATTGTCCATCAAGTTCCATACTGTACTGCTGTTGCTGACACTACTATTACTACCCTTGCACATCCGCACATCTCCTGCCTTGTCCATCGTGTTCAATAATATACGACTGCTGTTGGGAACCCTACCCTGCATAGGGTAAATATAACAAACCTGAACCTTTTGAAAAAATAACAAACCTTTTGCACCCAAAAAAGAGAAACATTTTTGACAACTTTTGTAAAAAGTCTTTGCTTCTTTACTTTCCACTAAATGTTTATAAACATCGGCAAGCATTTGCCCCCAAAAAGGGATAACTTTTAGACCTCTTGTTAAAAAGCCATTGCTTCTTCCTGTACTATTCTGTGTGTGTATAAACACCAGCAGGCATCTGCAATCGAAAAGGGAATACATTTTTACACTTTTTTTTATTTTCAAAAGCATAAAAAAAATCCAATAGTACAGTGTATTTTTAGACAGACTGGGAGTCACCACCTGCTACTATTCATTTAGATGTATAGGTATTTTCATTTTTCTAAATTGTAGAAACATTGGTTTTTAATTTCTTACTCTTCTTCTTTTAATAACATTCCATAAATGAGTACCAATTTTACCTGTAAACATTGAAAATATCAATGTAAAGGAATCACTACTTGAGCAATTCCCCAGAGTGCAAGATTATGGAATTGTTATACAAGCAATTCCCCAAAGACAGCTGGAGACTCTCTAGATCAAGCGTGCAGGTAAATCAGATACCTGCAAGTCCGTCACCACTCTGGTCAGCAGAGTCTAAGGCTACTCTATGGTCTTCACCAGAACCCACCACAAGGCAGGTTGGATTTGGCTGCATAGAACCCAGGTTGCTTTTACGGAATACGGTATTGGACAGGAGGTGCAACTGCAGGCAATACCAGAACGGATAACCAGACCAGCCAGAGGGGTAATCAGCAAGCAGACTACAAAGCCAGGGAATACTAAAAGTCCAAATCGCAAATCAGATGAATACAAGGAGTAGCAGAGGCCAAAACCAGCCAAGAGCAGAATGTCCAAATCAGTGAGCAGAGCCGAAGTCCAGTTCAAATAGTCCAAACAGTCAAGGTGATACAGGGTGTAACCAGGAGTTTGATCAGACACATGCAGACACAAGAAATCACAAGCAACAATGAGAAAACGGAACAGATTCAAATATTCCACCCTTGGCCCTGATAGGAGCAGAATGAGAAATAGGAGTGGCTCTGCAATGCAAACCAGGGCCACCCAGAAGCTTGACTAGTAGTCATGATAACCTAAAAGTGACAGACGTTTTCTAACAATTAATATATATGTTCACTAGTTAATAAATGAGTTTATTAAAGTAATCTTACTACTTTCTTTCAGGCATTTCCACCATATTTGTAACATTGCCAAGTTTATAAAATGTCTGTTTTTTTCTGAAGGGACAACCCATGTCCTCTATATTCCAGAATGGAGGACCGCACTGTAATATCGGCTCCTGCTCTGGTGGAACCTGCAAAGCATGGACGGCCACTGGAGAGGAATGGTGTGGCTGGCCACAGATTGCCCCTACAATAACAGCTTATCGCCAAGGTCAAGAGAAGCTGGACTCTCTGTGATCAGCTGCAGACTTCTTTTTGAAAAGGGTTTTCTTCATTAGACAAGCCCTTTAGGAGTTTCAATATGATTTGTGATTCTGCAGCGACATTCTTCCCGCCAAATACAAAACGACCTTGACGGAACACCAATGGATTCTATTAACATCAATGCGGTCCGTCAGTGTCCATTTGGATCTGTTGAAAAGAAAAGTCTAATTTTGACAAGTTTTTGCACGCAAATAAAAAAAGTGTCCTTTATATTTTAAGAATAATGGCATGATGATATGTGATGCAGATCAAAAATACTGCTGATGTATTAAGTGACATGAATAAAAAGGACACGTTTCACAGGTCTGCCAAGATGTTACTCACATTGATCCAGCCTTTTTTTGGGAAGCACCTTCTGTCTGCAGAGGAATTACAGAGCACATGAAGAACATAAGTATAATGCCTACAGCTATTTGATGTTTATATTTTTTCAAACAGGAGCTATCATCAGGTATATTATATTTTATTTTCTTTGCAATACAGTACACAGAAAGCTTCAAAGAAATAAACTCCATTCTCTTAGGGAGAGCATTTTTTCCATTCCACTTCTCTTGTTCCGTATCAGACACCTGCTTTAGGGTGACCATACACATTAGATCGAAGTTGGCTCAACACTGCTCTCAGTAGGAATGAATGATGGCCATGTTGGATTAAGGCCTCATGCACACGAACGTGCTTTTGCGGCCGCAATTCCCCCGAAAAGCCACGTGAGAATTGCGGCCCCGTTCATTATATGGGGCCATGCACACGACCGTGGTTTTCCCGGTCCGTGCATGGCCCCGGAGCCCGGACCACAGAAAGAACAGAAGCCTTATTGAAAATAATTGCCGCGGCCATGTGCACAGCCTGTGATTTGCGGCCGGCTCGTGGCTGTCACTCCGTGGCCGGCCGACCCGGAAATCACGGCCGTGCACATGGCTACGGTCGTGTGCATGAGGCCTTAACCTTTGTTCCTGTGGTAGATATGCCGCTGCCAGAAGTGTCTGGCTGCAGCTTCCCCCCCCCCCCCCCCGTCCTTATTGACAACACGTACATGCTTTACTGAGCCAAGTGTGCATGTGTATGGGGGAATTAGCAAAAGTAGCTTTCGTCCAAACGAGTGTTCGGCTGACAGATATTGTAAATGTATGGGCAACTGTACATTCAGAGACATGCACTGCAACATATAATTTGGATCAGTAGAATCAGGGGCGTAACTAGGAATGACATAGCAAACTTTTGACTGGGCCCCCCCCCTCCGCTGGGTATCACTCAACCCCTCCCCTTGTAGATAGTGCCTCACTATAGATTCCACTACACTGCACCCACTATAGATAGCACCTTACACAGCCCCCTGTAGAAAACGCCTTCCAGCCACTCTGTAGATAACGTCTTACAGCCCCAAATCCCCCATGTAGATAATGCTATACAGCCCCGCTGTAGATAACGCCATACAGCCCCCTGTAGATAACGCCATACAGCCCCCCTGTAGATAACGCTATACAGACCCCCCTGTAGATAACGCCATACAGACAACCCCTGTAGATAACGCCATACAGTCCCCCCTGTAGATAACGCCACACAGAGTCCCTCCTGTAGATAACACCATACAGAGTCCACCCTGTAGATAACGCCATATAGACACCCCTGTAGATAACGCCATACAGACCCCCCTGTAGATAACGCCATACAGACCCCCCTGTAGATAACACCATACAGAACCCCCTGTAGATAACGCCATACAGACCCCCTGTAGATAATGCCATACAGACCGCCCTGTAGATAACACCATACAGAACCCCCCTGTAGATAACGCCATACAGACCCCCCCTGTAGATAACGCCATACAGAACCCCCTGTAGATAACACCATACAGAACCCCCTGTAGATAACGCTATATGCCCCCCCCCCAAAAAAAAAACGGCCTATATTTTGTCCTACAAAAGAGATGTATCCCCTATCGTTATGCCGTGACATACCTGAAGTTATCGTAGAGGAAAGTATTGGACACTCAAACTTTCCCAGTTTTTATTAATTCATCAATCCTTGTCTTTCAAAATGTTGGATAGACAGCAGAATTCATTGCAAATACAGTGAAAACTTCTACAATAGACCACCACTTTAAGAAGTCCACATCTAATCTAAAACAAAGAATTCTCTACGACTGATGTTCAGTTCCTTTATCTACTATGTATAATGGCCCTCTTCTTTGAGAGGGCCGTTATACATGTATAGATTTGATCATATCACAGAGGGTTCACTCTATACTTATTTACACATTTAGCGCAACATTTCAACTCTAGAATGCTTGCAAAACATTTTCATATGATATATAAATATTAGCAATTTGTACTTCTCATTAATCTAAATTTGTATGATTTTGAAAAGAACAATTTCTTGTCAATGTTGCATGTTAGGAGTATATTATTTTATAGACTATTTTTTATGCTGCATTGCTGTACGATCTTGTTTAACCCATGCCTTCAGCATTTTCTCAGCTACATTTCGTACACAAATAGGTAAAACTTGCTAGTATGAAAATTAGTCTGAGAGCAAGGCTATTTTGTTAACAACTTCATTGTAGATTATGTGAATGAATGCTTTGTGCACATGACTGCCTTACACACATCCTAAATGGGATTGTAAAGTGGACAACTGCTGTGCCTTGCAGTTTTTTTTTATACAAGGACATACCATATGGAAAACCCATGCTATGGGGCCTATGGAGAGAGGGGGCCCAGTCCTGGTTGGCCACATCCTGTATTCTATGGGGTGGTAACATGTGAAGAACTCTTGTGTCCTGAATGCCAAAACCTGGTACTATTGTCGAGGGCCAATTTTAATCTTTGCAATGTGTTACCCTCAATTCTATGTACTTCTATGTACATCTCTGTAGTCATACTTTGGATTTGTATCAAAGTTGGGTTCCAATGCATTGCATCTTTTATGTTCCCTTCAAGTCTGACTGGGCTTTTTACCCTGACGTGCTTTCAAGGTTTCTATTATATTGTATGTGTAACATGTATATGTGTAAAATATGAGGTTATACTTCTATACCAGTTATATTGTCCTGTGATATTCATGCCGGGGAAACCTAAATGACTTTCAATACTAGTAGCTTTAAGTCTGGACATCTTATTGTTGCATGTTCTTCAAGCTTTATGAGAAGTGTAAATTGTGTTTATTGTGTTTTTACGACAAGTCACTCTATTATTGTTCATCATATTTCCAATGTTGGATAAAAAGGTTTTTGGACATAAGCCATTCACTCTTGTAGTATATAAAGATCTATATGTTATAAACCTATGGAAATAGCAGGAGTTAGGTACTGCTATGAGCTTGCTAGGGTACCTCATGTGGCTTTGAATGCTGAAAATCGGTTACACCTCTCTTTCCTCTGTCTGGGAATAAATACCTTTTCAAGACTATTGACCTCTTCCATCTTCCACTCAATATTCAACAGAATATGCCAGTGTTTTAGATCAATATGGTATATGGGTACATGTGTATAATATTTGATGTCACATTTTTCTGTAACGGCAGCACTGAAAAAATATTATGATACTTTATATTTTAACACTCAGTGCACACACCAGGTAGGATGATTTAGTAGAAAAGCCAAACCTAGTTAGTGACCATAAATAATAACTGCATTATTCCTTTGTCTTGCCCTTTGCACACACTAATCTGGTCTGACAGGCAGATTTGCTCTTTTATTAGCTCCCCGTCAGCTGTGATCACTGATGGTGAAGTCAGGCAGCAACATTTACAAGTGCCAACCCTCACCAGCACCTTTTCAAAGAATGCTGTCTTAATTCTCTGAAGAGAGGGAATTATTTAGAAAAATAGGTGTTTGGCTGTTATGTGCTCATTCTCTCCGATTTACATGTACACAAACAACGGTGATGCACCAACCATTATTTAAATCCAACTCCCTATCATACAAACAGGTTTATAAAGAGATGTACTTCATTTATTTAATATAAGCAAATACAGATAATATTACTTCTGTTAACCTTTTAGAAATCATACAACGTACCCTGACACTTGTGGCCATAGGTTTCAGCAAATATTTGGATTGTCATAGCAGCACGTGAGAAGTTTTGATCTGTGGGGGTCTGGGTGTCGAATGGGCAGAAGAGCCAACTAGCGTGTTTAGCCTCTTCAACTGCAATCGGCATTCCTTGTATGTCTGAAGACTCACATATAAAATCTACAGCCTGATGATGCGCTCATAGACTTTTTATGTGAGACCGTCTTCAGGCATTCAAGGATTGCCGATGGCAGCCAAAGAGGCAAAGTGCTCGTAGTTTTAGCGATCAGTGGGGTTCTCAGCACGGATCTAAACTTCTGTCATCTTACAATGACAGGTCAAAAATTTGAGGAAATGACAGTTACTCTTTAAAGTGTCGCTATTACTTTTCTTTTCTAGCCAATCTGACTTCAAGAATGGATAGATGACGGGAGCACACTGGGTGAAACAGTTTGCAAGACTACCGTACAATATTCAAAGAATCTTATGCATGTGCCTCCCACACGCATGAGTCGCTTTGCTTGACCTACAGTTGCCTCAGCTGCTCTATCGCCCATTGTGCTCCATACATCTCTCTAAGCCAATGTCAGATCGGACGGGAGAACAGAATGATAGTGACACTTCAAACTTTGAGCTCCTACTCTATGCTGAAACTTTCCCCACTACCCGCCTCTTCTGAAACAAACATATTAATTGATCATAAAAAGTCTAGAAAATATTCAACATTTTATGAGCATCTACTAATACACATATTGATTTGTATACATTGACTACTGTAGGGTAAGGCGTGAGAGTCCATCATTGAAATCCACACAGATATGATGTGTTCCTAAATACGTAAGAATTTGATAAATGTTGCAGATTGGTATATTTTGTATGAGTAGTTACCTTGTATAATCTTTAAGTAAGTGTGATACATGTGATGGCTCAAATATTCCTATTGTAGCATTTTAATTTTCTTTATCACCTGTTTCAAAATCAAATGTTGACACAAGTGACAGGTATAGCGAGATGACTGGGTATGTGGGGCAGAAAGACTTTCATGTGCCCCCCCAGTATATTCAGTAAACAGAGCGTACAAATATAATATTGTTTTTTATTCAAACACCACGTAGTCATCCTTTAAATTCAATAATTTCCTCTGACATGTACGATGCACAGCACAATCGTCATTAACATTTTGTCACTCAAAACAGAAATCCTAGAAGTTAATAGAACATGAGTTGGATTATCCATGGAATTATATTTGGACATAAAGTGATAATTAATGTATTCTAATACTCACACCATTTTAAGAAAATTTTGCATGACACCTAATTCTGTTCATGAGAAGTGAACAGTTCCATCAACAGAACCTGTCATGGCATTCTAATTAAAACACTGCGCTTACTTACTATTTTTAAGACAACAGAAAGGAAAAGGCCGTAACAGCTCTAATATTATACTGATTCATAGTGAGATTGTATTAGCATAAATTGTAATAACGCTGTTTCCAATCTATTAGCACTTGTCTATGGTAATTAACTGAACTTCGGCATGCTGAATGATCGTTTTTCCTCCAAAATATGTATTTCTTATTGCTTCTTTCTTTGTGTATTCTGTAACATAAATCAATGTGTGTAATGTGGACTCTATCTATCTATCTATCTATCTATCTATCTATCTATCTATCTATCTATCTATCTATCTATCTATCTATCTATCTATCTATCTACCTTTCTATCTATCTATCTATCTATCTATCTTATCTATCTATCTATCTATCTATCTATCTATCTATCTATCTATTATCTATCTATCTATCTATCTATCTATCTATCTATCTATCTATCTATCTATCTATCTATCTATCTATCTATCTATCTATCTATCTATCTATCTATCTATCTATCGATCATCTATCTATCTATCTATCATCTCTCTCATATCTATCTATCTATCTATGTCATATCTGTCTATCTATCTATCTATCTATCTATCTATCTGTCTGTCTGTCTGTCTGTCTGTCTGTCTATCTGTCTGTCTGTCTGTCTGTCTGTCTGTCTGTCTGTCTGTCTATCTATCTATCTGTCTCCTATCTATCTGTCTCCTATCTATCTATCTCCTATCTATCTATCTCCTATCTATCTATCTCCTATCTATCTATCTATCTATCTATCTATCTATCTATCTATCTATCTATCTATCTATCTATCTATCTATCTATCTATCTATCTATCTATCTATCTATCTATCTATCCCTTTTCTAATTTATTTATTTTATTCATTTCTATAGAGCCAACATATTCTGCAGCACAGTACAGAGATTGTCATCACTCACTGCCCCCATTGGGACTCACAATCTAAATTCCATATTAACTTATCAATACATTTTGTAATGTGGGAGTAAACCATAGTACCCAGAAGAAACCCACACAAACATGGGCAAAATAGACAAGCTTCATGCAGATGTTGTCTTTGGTCAGAGTCAAACCCAGGACTTGTGGTTCAAGACTAGTGCAAGTTTCCCCATTAGGCTAAACTGTGAAAGCTTTGTGATGTTCACAAGATCATATTATACATATTGCAAGGTCGTATTATAGCACACTTTATTCTGGGTGGACTCTTCCCCTGGATCTGTGGCAACAAACCGCTTCATGCTTGTAAATAGGCAAAATGCTTAATAAAAGTAGTTAACCCGTTAGTGACCGCCAATTCGCCTTTTCACGGCGGCCACTAACTGGCTTTATTCTGATGCATGCGCCTTTTCACGGTGCTGCATCAGATTAAATATGCGCCGCCGGGAGCAGTTAAAACTCCCTGCTTTTAGCTACCGCAGGTAGCCTGTCAGTTTTAGGGTATGTTCACACGGAGTGTTTTCGGCCATTTTCAGCCATTTCAATGGGAAAACGGCATTCTGTTCCAACAGTTGTTTTTTTACATGGGCATTTTGAAAATGGCCACGAAAAAGAAGTGCATGTCACTTCTTCAGCCTTTTTGGAGCCGTTTCTCATAGACTCTATATAAAAACAGCTCCAAAAATGGCTGTTAAAAATGCGACTTTGATTAAAAACGTTTGAAAATCAGGAGCTGTTTTCCCTTGAAAACAGCTCTGTATTGTCAGACGTTTTTTATTTTGTGTGTGCACATACCCTTACACTGGCAGGCAGCAATACACTGCAATACAGAAGTATTACAGTGTATTAGAAAAAGCGATTGGATGATAGCATAGTGAAGTCCCCTAGTGGGACTAATAAAAAAGTTTAATAAAGTTAAATAAATAAATAAATAAATAAAAACCCCCAAAAAATAAATGAAAAACCCATATTTTCCCCTTTACAAAATGCTTTATTATGAAAAAAAAAGAAAAAGTTACACATATTTGGCATCGCCGCATCCGTAACAATCCCAACTATAAAGCTATTATGTTATTTAAAAAATAAAATAAAAAACAATGCCAGAATTGCTGTTTTCTGTTCATCCTGCCTTCAAAAATATTTGATAGAAGTGATCAAAATTTCGCACGTACTCCAAAAGGGTACCGATAAAAATGACAAGTCGTCCCATAAAAAAAAGCCCTAATACAGCTGCATCAGCGGAAAAATAAAAAAGTTATGGCTCTTCAAATATGGAGATGCAAGAACAAATAATTTTGAAAAAATAAAGTTCTTACTATGTAAAAGTAGTAAAACACAAGAAAACGATATAAATTTGGCATCATTGCAATCTTAACGACCCGCTGAATAAAGTTATTATGTTATTTAGACCACATAGTAAATGGCGTAAATGACTGATGCTGGGGTTTTTTTTCTATTACCTCCCATAAAAAGTTAATAAAAGTAAATTAATAAATTCTATGTACCCCAAAATGGTGCTATTAAAAAAATAAAACTCGTCCCGCAAAAAACAAGTCCTCACAGTGCTATGTCGACGCAAAAAAAAAAGTTTTAGCTCTTTGAATGCGACGATGGAAAAACGTAAAAAATAGCTTTGCCATTAAGTTTTAAAATAGGGTTTTTAATTCTTGAAAAAAACTATTTTTGTACTTTGTATTGAGTAGATAATACCCTGTATATGAAGTAGATCCTAAAAAGTAATGGATCTTTTGGAAGATACCCTTCATCAGACATTTTTTTCCTATAATCTTAGCCATTACAATTTTTTTTATTTTTTTTCCGAAAAAGTTAACTTCGAAAAGTCATCTGATTTAATAAAGTCATATTTACAATAACCCTGTGCTATTATTTGTTTGGGGAACATGCCGATCAACTGCTTAAACTAACACTCACTGCTCCTATATCTGCAGGAATTGCTTTGCCAGTGTTTAAGATAATTTATCTACATAGTGCCAGAGAACAAGATTACAAAGTAAAACTGCCAGAAAAGGAGCTTGCACAAGGCTGTAAAACTGATAGGAGCCGTATTAAGCTATAGCTTTTTCTTTGTTCAAGATTACTCAGTTTGAATCCCTATACATTTTATTTACTGATTTGTGAGCTCTGTGAATGGAGAGAGCAAGATTAATTTTACGCCAAGCTTATTTGTCTTCTGCAAGACTGATCCAACATTTGCTCAAATTATGACAATAAACACGCAGAAATTCTTATATCAGCCAAATGACCTTCACAGCAGTATCTACCGAAACTTCATGCACTTGCTTCAGTAAATTACAAGTTGACTAATTTGGCATAGGTGTATACTGATGGGTGAGCAATGATATGCTTCATTCCATTAGTTCCAACACAAGTAGTGCAATCCTAGCAACGTTGAAAGACAAAGTACTTTTTTCGTTTGAAGATGTATTTGTCTCTTACTCTTCCAATGCGCCCTATAAATGAATAGTTACTATAATAATACAGGTAGGGAAAAATAGAGAAAATAAACAATACCATTTTTTCTTTTATTATTGCTGCATTTAGTAATACTTATAAATATCTTTATTTAGCGCAACAATTAAAAAAAGAGGCCCACCGCCGTCTGCCGTCGCCAACTTCTGTCCATAGCATGTTGCTTTAGTAACTTTAGACCTTGTGAGCAGGGTCCCAGTGATCTAAGGAATGGTCCCTGTAATGTAAAGGTACCACTGGCATTAGGACCTCTTGACGCTGGCGAGGACCTGAGATCGGTAAGTACATAGGGGTATGGTCTTAGGTCATATGGTCTTAGCCATAACATCCATTGACAGTTCAAGTGAATAAGGCTGTTCACACTGAAAAAACGTGATTCTGCACTCAGATTAGTCCTATTCAATGGGGCTAATCTGCCTGTGGTTACCCAATGAAGTTTTTGTGACAGAATATGCCGTGTAATTAAATAATAAATGGTTTTTTTAGATCAGTTGCAGGTTTAAAAAAACATTCTGCAAAAAGACACAAGTATGAACTCAACACTAGATTCTGTCCACATGATGTCTTAAGGCTGTGTACACATCTGCATTATAGCGTTCCGTTGTTCTGCTCTATCATAGGAGCAAAACAAAGAGAAACTGAATCCGCCAGATTCATCACATGACCGATATCAATGGTGCCTGACAGGAAACACTGACTTTAAAGGTTCCGTCGGGTTTCCGTCATGCTGTCCGTCATTTTGCTGCTCTATTTTGTCAAACAAAAACTACGAAATCTGTAAAGGAGATGTGAACAAGCCCTAAGAACTGATTGATCTTTTTCATTACAATCTATTTGTACTTTTACATTTCTTCCTGTGTTAATGTTGAAAGTAAAGAGCGTATGAGAAAGATTAAAAAGTGTTCCATTTATAAGTGTTTAAGGTCATATACTAATGCAAATGTACATTAAAATTCTGCGGTATTAGCAAACTGTAGGGAAAAGCCAATAGGCCTCATGCACACGAACGTAAAAATGGCCGTAACTACGGGCCCTAGTTACGGCCTGTGATTATGGGCCCATAGACTTCTATTCGCCACGGGTACAATCCCATTTGCTTACGGGAAGGTGCCCGGGCCGTTGAAAAATATGGAACATGTCCTATTTCAGGCCATAATTACGGCACGGGCAGGCCCATAGAAGTCTATGGGGCTCCCGTAATTACGGGTGGCTACGTGTGTGCACCCGTAAATTCGGGAGCATTGCTAGGCGACTAACGTTAACTGATCGGCAGTAACTTTTTCAGCACCCGGGACAGTGACTACCGCTGGAGTTAATAGTATTAAAAGTTAACTTACCCAGAACTCCCTGCTTCTTCCTCCAGTTCGGCCTCCCGGGATGACGTTTCATCCCATGTGACCGTTGCAGCCAATCACAAACCAATCACAGGCTGCAGCGGTCACATGGACTGCAGCGTCATCCAGGGAGGTCGGGCTGGATGTCAAAAGAGGGACGCATCACCAAGACAACGGTACGTATGAACTTCTTTTGCTTTCAATCACTGCAGAAACTCTGCCCGAAAGGGCTGCCCCTTCTCTCTATCCATCACTGATAGAGAGAAGGGGCTGCCGATTAGTGCAGAGAAAACGGGTCCGTAAATACTGGTGGAATACTGGTGACAACGGACCCGTATATACGGGCACAGGTCCATAAATACTGGTGGAATACGGGTCGAACACGTGTGACAAAGGACCCGTATTTACGCCATATAATATACCAATATCAAGCCTTCTGTTCTATGCATTCATTCTAAACTAGTGGTAATTTACAACACTGTTAATAATTGTATATGTTCAGGCCTTATTATTGCAGGTGATTAAGTCATTTTCTATTACTCAGGGCAAGGTGCGTATAATGATGAATTGCTGTTCCTGATAATAAAATTTAGTATGAACATGTCTATGCATTCATCTGTGCTGAAATAAGAATCATATGTCAACAATGTGCCACAGAAACAGAGACAAATAACAAGAGACAAATAATGAGATGGGCAAAATATGAATTAAGATTGGTGCATTTTAGTTGCAGCTATTAATATTATTAACCTTATTTTTATTAATCTATCTATCGATCTAGAAATCATAAAAATGAGCAGCAACTCCAAGGGTTCAGGTGAAAAAATGGGTACTTTATTGCCCGTACAACGTTTCTGCTCCGTCCACTGGTGCCTTTCTCCAGTGGACGGAGCAGAAACGTTGCACGGCAATAAAGTACCCATTTTTTCACATCAACCCTTGGAGTTGCTGCTCATTTTTATGATTTTTGCGTACTTGGAACTTTGGTCTGTTCCTCAGAGCTTGCAACCACACGCTGCCAGTGCTGCAGGGTTTTGTATCTATCTATCTATCTATCTATCTATCTATCTATCTATCTATCTATCTATCTATCTATCTATCTACAGAAACAAAAAAGGTTCCAGCAGCACCGGTTAAAGAATGTGGGTGCAGGCCTCAGAGAGCAGACCAAAACTCTCAATATCAACAGCGATCAAAAAAGTAGGCAGCACACCATCGGATTTAGTGAAAAAGCAACTTGCTTGAGAAAGGCTCTAGTGGATAGAGCTGAAACGTCGCACTTAGGGTTAATAAAGTACCCTCTTTTTCACTAAATCCGATGGTGTGCTGCCTACTTTTTTGATCGCTATCTATCTATCTATCTATCTATCTATCTATCTATCTATCTATCTATCTATCTATCTATCTATCTATATATCTATCTATAATCTATCTCCTATCTATCTATCTATCTATCTATCTATCTATCTATCTATCTATCTATCATCTATCTATCTATCTATCTATCTATCTATCTATCTATCTATCTATCTATCTATCTATCTATCTATCTATCTATCTATCTATCTATCTATCTATCTATCTATCATATCTATCTATCTATCTATCTATCTATCTATCTATCTATCTATCTATCTATCTATCTATCTATCTATCTATCTATCTATCTATCTATCTACCTATCTATCTATCTATCTATCTATCTATCTATCTATCTATCTATCTATCTATCTATCTATCTATCTATCTATCTATCATCTATCTATCTATCTATCTATCTATCTATCTATCTATCTATCTATCTATCTATCTATCTATCTATCTATCTATCATCTATCTATCTATCTATCATCTAATCTATCTATCTATCTATCTATCTATCTATCTATCTATCTATCTATCTATCTATCTATCTATCTATCTATCTATCTATCTATCTATCTATCTATCATCATCATCATCATCTATCTATGTCATATCTATTTAAAAAAATAATAATTAAGTATTCTTAAAAAATTAACAAAAAACTACACAAAACATTTTTTAAATAAAAACTATTTTATTGAAAAAAAAATACACAGACATAACCCCCACATATTTGGTATCCCAAGACGTCACAACATGTGCTACAAATATACACCCTTATTGTATATCAGCAATGAACAATGTAAAAAAAATAAACAAACATGGCAGAATGATGTTTTTGTTTTCATTTCCACCCCAAATAGAATTATTAAAAATTAAACGCTAATATTTATTTACCCTAATATGGTATGTGTAGAAACTACAACTTGTCCCTCAAAAAAAAGACTCCATATTTCTACATGTTTGCAAAAATAAAAATAAATCACTACTAGGCCACGTTTACACGTGGCCAAAATTTTCCGCTGCAAATGTTGGTTCAGATTCGGGGCAATTACGCCACGAATCTGGATCAACATTTGCATATTTGACAGGTAATTCAGACGTTGCGGATATCACAGCTGACTTGCCACAGATTTCAGTTTTTGCATTGCAAAGGCTGAAATCTGCAGTGAAATTCCGCTGCTTCTCCACAATGTAATGAGCATGCTGCGGAGGGAAAATTCTACACTGCAGCCTAAGTTCCGCACAGTTATTTTCCACAACGTCTGAACTAAGTTACCTAAAAATGTATAGAAACAAATGTAAAAAACGGCTGCTGCAGAATTCAAGAGCAATTCCGCCAAGTCTGAATGTGGCCTTAAAAAGTTGTTAGTTTCAGAAGCATGAGATGAAAAATCCCAAAATTTTGTGTGGTCCACAAGGGCAAAATGTCATTGTCCTGCAGGGGTTAAGGACCCAGCTATTTTTGTTTTTGTCATCACTCTATTTCGAGACCCATAACTTTTGTAGCTATATGGGTACTTGTTTTTGCAGGATTAGTTGTATAATTTATTGCAACTATTTTGGGGTACAGGTATAATGTATTAAAAAAACGTTTATGACTTTTTGGATGGAATGGAAAAAAACAGCAATTCTGACATTGTTTTTTGGGTTTCGTCTTTACAGTGTTCACCATGCAGTATAAATGTTAACTTTTTTTTGCGGGTCATTACATTTATGGTAATACCCTATTTATACAGTTTCTTTTATGTTTTATTACTTTTGCACAATAAAAACTTTTTTTAAAAATATTAGTTTTAATTTAAAATATGAGCTTTCTTTTTCCAGGACGAGTTACAGTTTTTATTGATGCCATTTTGGGGTACATGTAACTTATTGATTAACTTGTATTCCTTTTTTTTGGAGAGGGGGAGAAAAAACCCTCTTGTTTTTCATTTTTTTATTAAGATATTTAAAAAATGATGTAAATATATTTAAATATTTATTTATTTTTGTAGGGCGAAAGATGTTTTTTGTGGTATACTTTGGAATTTGTAATTTTTTTGTTTGCACATTTTATTTAACTTTTATTTACTGTTTTTTTTATCTAACTAGAAGACTTGTTCAATTACATAATACACTGTGATACTTCCGCATTGCAGTGTATTATGCCTGACAGTCTAGCTGTTCCGGTTGCCTCTGGGCACTGGATGTCCATGCTGGAAGCAGATGGCTCCGGTCACAATATAGTTGATTGCTTCACAAGGGGGTTAGGACATTTAAAACAAAAAAAAAATACTATTTTAGGGCAAATTGATTCTTGTCATATTGTTTTTGCACCATCCCCCAGTTGAAAAAGATTAAAATAGGTTTTATTTTATCTTTCGTCTCCCATCCTACCCTTTCCTCTGGTTGAACTTGTCAAAGCATATGGGCGTCTGATGCTATATCCCCTTTATTGTAAGAATGAATGGGTCTTAATTTATTTACTACAGCCTATGGTTGTCTTCAGTAATTTTTATATAACTCAACTAAAGGAGGAATTCCCCTTTAGAAAGGAATTCACATTTGTATTTCCCCTATAGAATATAATTTTTGGATCTCACCTGCAGCTTAATGGAACATTTCTGGTAACATCTTTATATTAGTGAATTCCTAGTTAAGAAATAGAATAATCAAGTCGCTCCAGAAGTGTTTTATTGTAAAAGTTTTATGAATCTGTATTTGTTTTCGATTTTTTATGAATATGTCATCTGTGCATTAATGTATATGAAAAGTATCTATCTTTAAGCCCTATTTTTTCCAATGTAAAATAAATCAAATGATAAACTCTATTAATAAGTGGCCTATTCAATGAGCTGTTGAGATCAACACATCAATAAATGAAATTTTGAGCACCTGTTAAGGCACAATCTGTAGAACAACATGGGATTCAGTCCAATTTTAATATCATTGGTGCAGTTCTGCTAGATATAGATATATTTTATCAGGTAATTTTTTCAATGCTGAGCAGATAGCTCTTCATGAATATTTAGTACTCTCTCAGCAGGAAGACAACTTCCGCAAACAGGCTCTGGAAGAAGGAAGTCTAACCATGACCGTTACATTAACAGCTATGAAAATTGCATGTTTAAACTGGTCATGGTTATTCATGTTCCATATACATTGTAGGGTGAGCAATTCCATCCTGTAAATTTTGATGTATATTTGAGATTTGCTGCTTGAGACCTCTTAATTGCACAATGGAACTGGAATATTAACCCCTTTCCGCCAAAGCCATTTTCGTTTTTTCATGTTTAGTTTTTTCTCCCCGCCTTCCAAAGGCCATAACTTTTTTATTTTTCTGTCAACATAGCCGGGACGAGATGTAGTTTTTAATTGCACTATTCAATGTAACATATAATGTACTGGTGACTTATAAAATAATTTTGTAGGGTGGAATGGAAAAAAAATTGGTTTCGTCCTTACGCCATTCATGGAGTAGTACAAATGACATGGGGTTCTGCAGGTCAATACGATTCCGGTGATACCAAATGTTTATAGTTGTTTTTTTTTATCTTTTACTACTTAAACAAAATAAAAACAATTTGTTAAAAAAAATTGTTTTGTGAGACCATATTCTGAGACTTATAACTTTTTTATTTTTCCATTAATGGAGCTATGTATATAGAGGGACCAGCCGTAGTGTGTATATATAATATAAACAATAATGCAGATACAATAACACAAAAACCACGTGATAGCAGTCATGGTCTATAATAGTGCCAGTATTGGTGCATATATAACATCATACAGCCATACAGACCACAAAATGTAAGATATATTGCTAACATTAGACTTAGTTGCCACATAGTTGCAGCCATAGTGTCCATATAATAGCAGTCACCATAGTTCCCACAAAATGCTAGATAATCTGCAAATACAATAGTCAATTAATATATAGGTTGGTACTCTCCACATCCACACGCTGCGTAAAAAAACCAGTAGAAAAAACTTTCATAAATTGACCTGCAGTGCAGTTTTTTAATTTGCAGCATGTCAATTTATGCTGTGGAACACTGTTTTTTTTTTTTGCTGGTTTCCCCTATTAAATTCAATGGGAAGGTAAAACCTGCAACAAATAGCAGATGTTGCGGCTTTTGCGGCGAAAAAGCTGCAATTTTTCCGCAAAAATCGCAACTATAAAAAAAAATCCTGTACTTACCCAGATCTCTATGCTTCTGCATCCAGCCCAGCCTCCAAGGATGACGTTTCATCCTATGTGACTCCAATCACAGGCTGCAGCGGTCACATGGGATGAAACATCCCCCAGGAGGCCGGACAGCAGGACGTCAGAGGGACGTGTCGCCGTGGCTACGGGTGAGTATAGGCTTTTTTTTTACCTGCTGATTTCCGTAGCGGACATTCCAGAGGAAAAACTGCATTTTGTACAGTTTTTCGGCCGGAATTCCCTGCTGGGTCCAGGGCAGATACGCTGTGTACGTGTACAAAATGTATCCGCCCTGTGTGAACACACTCATAGAGTATGGTGTTGTTGTTTTTTTGTTGTTTTTTTTCACATCTTTTGTCTCAAGGTTTTTTTTTCCATGATTTATGAAAATTGGGGAGTAAAACTCCAATAAAAAGCACTCATGTAACTACACCCATACTGCTGTTTAAATGTGCTGTGCTATGGAAGGCAAAGTTACAAAGAGGAGGAATCTTGCATGACTACATAGCCCTCAAGAGTCACATAGCAAAGTAAGGTTCGGTCCAAACCATTAGCTGACAGTAAACTGGACTGCGATTGTACAAAATGCTACATAACTATTTTTTCTTCATTTGCATGTACTATCATATAGCAGATATGGTTGCTACAGCTGTAGTTAAGCCTTCACACCACTGCACTTCTCCCATAAATGGCACTTGAGTATTATTTTTGAGCACAGTCAATAACACCAAATTTAGAGTAAGGCTTTAGCTACATCAAACGAAAGGGAACACACGATACTTGCAATAGTGTATACCTCTTGCTAGGTAAAAGTAGCATTTATTCACATTTTAAAAATGATATATTAGTTAAAAGGGAATGTTGCATGTATTTCAATTTAGTTTCAATAATTAGATTTAAGTATGTAGAAGAGAAATACTGTTTTTTTTTATTTTTTACTAACATTGCCTTAAAGTTAGTCAGGATAAAACTAGACCAGGCAGGTAGAAACGGTGACAAATTAATCACAGTGGTGCAGGTTGTATCATCAATTTGCTTATCTTGCTTTATGGCATCTAAAATGGTTGATAGTTAATTGAGAAAATTTGAAAAAAAAATCGTAACGTAAAGTCTCCAAGAAGGGCTGGAAAACAGCTCTATCCCTCAAAGACCAGACAGTTGTAAGGAAGCCTTATCTATGTGTATAGTTTTGCTATCCTACCTTATATCTGGGCTAGTACAATAGAGCTGTCATCAACTAGTCTACCCTCTAATGATAATGAGTCTACCCTCTAACGATAATGAGAGAACTTTGCTCATTCTCTCCCAGTGTATACAGCAAAGTTGACAAGTAAGATGTAGAAAATCCCTTCCACCCTTGGAAAGCCCAAAAACTAAACAAATATGCATAAATGAAATTGACTCCCTAAAAAGAATCCCTCCACCCCACCCTTTTTGGTTTTCCCTAAATTATAGATAAAATTAATAATTAGAAATGGTGTGGTAGGTCTCAAAACATCGGAAGTTGCACAGGCCTGGATTTGAAGGGCACATGGGGCAGTAAAAGCGGGTATCCTTCCTCCTTCCATGTTTACTGCACACCCGGCATCTCCTTTGGGAGTATTCCTTATTCTCAGTGGCAGGGACGGGGTGAAGGAAGTGGCACTCAGTGAGCCTTTTGACATTCTCTGACTCAAAGGATTCTCCAGGTGCGGGGGAGTCAAACAGGAGGTGCTCTATCATTTTCTCCTGATATTGGAGGAAACTGAGCGTTCCCTGGGTGTTATAGAGCACATAAGTATTGTAAGTAGCCATTTGGATGAGGTAGATCGCTACCTTTTTATACAAGGCCCTAGTTTTGCGCTTGACCAGGTACAGTTGTAGGATAGATCGACTCCCCCCATGAACTTATTATAGTCCATTATGCAGACCAGTTTCCTCTTATCAAAGGTAGCGCCCCTCTCTCTCACTGCCACTGTGGTGTCTTCATGCATGGTGGTCAGCATGTAAAGCTCCTTTTTATCACTCCATTTGGCAGCGAGCAACTGGTCACTTGCAAATGAGAGTGACGCACCCCTTACTAGTCGCCTGGACACCAGTTGTTGAGGGAAGCCGACTCTATTTTTGCGCACCGTCCCACAGGCCCCTGTATTAGCAGCATGGACGGACTTATACAGGGGGACACTGGTGTAATAATTGTCAGTGTACACATGGTACCCTTTCTGTAGGAATGCCACCATGAGTTCCCAGACAATTCTCCCACTAAAGCCAATATCCTCTGGGCATCCTGGGGGATTAAGGTGGTGGTCCCTACCCTCATAAATTAAAAAGCCACAGGTGTAGCCCGTTGTGCTCTCGCACACCATATAAAGTTTCACTCCGTATCGCGCTCTTTTGGAGAGGATGTTTTGGCGAAACGATAGACGGCCCTTGAAGGACATAAGGGATTCGTCTACCGCTAGTTTTTGGCCTGGGGTATATAAATTAAAAAATGAGTCACTTAGGAGGGAGATAAGGGGTCTCAGTTTGTTGAGGCGATCATAGGCTGGGTCACTTCTTGGGGGGATTTGTGAATTGTCTGAAAAATGCATGAAACGCATTATTGATTCCTAGCGTGTTCGAGCCATAATGGCTGCAAGTAAAGGTGTGCTATGGATAGTGCTGGTAGCCCAATAGGAGCGGATAGAGGTTTTTTTTTTAATTATGCCTATGTTTAGGGTAATTCCCCAAAAAAATATTATTTTGGAAACTGTTGTGGGGATCCATCCTCTGGCATAGCAAGACCTGGGATTTTGGGTGCCAAATTGTCTGGCATATAAGTTAGTCTGCTGGACAATTAGTTCCAGGACCTGATCACATATGAACAATTGAAAAAAATTATAGGGACTAAAATTTGAGGCATCTGCGTTGATGCCTGGAGTCGCTGTAAATGGCAAAACTTGGGGGGGGGAAAAGCAATTGCAGGATCCCTAATTGCGGGAGGGACTGTGTTACTAGGCCCTGCTCCTGACGCTTCAATGGTGACAGCTGCATCCACCACCATATCGCTGGGGGGTCTAGTGGCAGAAGCAGAACTTGTGTCGCTTTCTGAGCCAAGTTCTGCTTCTGACGCAGTGTCCGTACCGCTCCCGGAACTGCTAGAGCACAGCATGGCGTATGCCTGCTCTGAAGAGAACATTCTGCGGCTTCTGCGATTCATGTTCACTACACTAATAATAACTAATAACTTTTTTTTTTTCTCTTTTTTTTTTTTTTTAGAAGTCAAACAAAAAAAACGGAGAGGGGTGATTACGGGTAATCTGGGGTGATTATGGGTAATCTGGGGTGATTTACGGGTAATCTGAGGTGATTCCTGGCAATCTGGGGTGATTACGGGTAATCTGGGATGTGATTACAGGTAATATAGGAACGTGAATATCTGGTGCGTTTTTCACAGTAAAACAGCACAAGATTTGTATAGTATTTCTCTCTCTCTCCTCTCACAGATCAACTACAGTGAGAGGAGGGAGGGAAAGAGCATAAATCCTGTGCTGTATTTAGAAAGTATGAGACCATGGTCACTGTGATAGGTATATCACAGTGACCATATGATCAGGGACCAATTATAACGGTCCCTGATCAGTTTCTATGTACAGGCAGAATAGCTGCCTTTCAGTGACAGCGCAAGCGCGCGCCATTTTCTTTATTTTCCCGGCAGTTGGGGGGTGAAGGGGAGAAGGGGGGGCACGATCGCTAGCAGCGGGGGCCTAACAGGTTAGTTTTTTATGCATGTTTGGTGAGAGGAGATAAAAAGGATGATTTACAAGGCTGCATACATTGTAACGGCGATCGCTGGTCTTCATTGAACACCGGCGATCGGTGGTTTGGGGACCACAAACAACGGTCCCCAGACTGTGCTCCAAGCCCTCAGCTACCTCCGGTAGTTGAGAGCAGGGAGCTATCCCTCTGCACGGCGCCACAATTTTATTCTGATGCAGCGCCGTGAAAAGGCTTATGTATCATAATAAAGCCCGTTAGTGGCCGCCGTGAAAAGGCGTACTGGCGGTCACTAATGGGTTAAGCAGAGACAGTTCAAGTCAAGTACCTGTTCCACACACTTGGCTTTGCTGTTCCAAATTCTTCAGGGATAATCAGCGTGAAAAATCTCTTTGGGAGTCTTAGGCCACATTCACACGTGGCAGAATTTTTCCTCTGCAAATGTTGGTGCAGATTCGGGGCAATTACACAACAAATCTGCACCAACATTTGCATATTTGACAGGTAATTCAGATGTTGCAGATATCACAGCAGACTTGCCACAGATTTCAGTTTTTGCATTGCACAGGCTCTAAATCCGCAGTGAAATTCTGCTTCTTCACCGCAACA
Organism: Rhinoderma darwinii; assembly: GCF_050947455.1. Taxonomy (NCBI): domain Eukaryota; kingdom Metazoa; phylum Chordata; class Amphibia; order Anura; family Rhinodermatidae; genus Rhinoderma; species Rhinoderma darwinii. Next base: position 151,979,468 of record NC_134691.1, on the reverse strand, counting down.
TAATGAGCATGATGCGGAGGGAAAATTTTACACTGCACCCTAAATTTCGGACAGTTATTTTCCGCAACGTCTGAACTAAGTTTCCTAAAAATGTATAGAACCAAAGGTAAAATATGGCTGCTGCAGAATTCCACTGCGGACTGTCCGCAGCGGAATTCAACAACAATTCAGCCACGTCTGAACGTGGCCTTATACTTTTAGCTCCACTCATTTTCTTCTTAGTTGATCCACAATTAATGTAATACAAAAAATATGCAACGACAATAAATAAAGAATAGAATATATAAAACATTTACTTTTTTTTTTTTAGTTTCTCTCAGTTTACATGATCTCATTCATGTCTAACATCTTGGATTTTTATTATGACATTGTAAAAAATGATTAGACATACTATGTGTGTCTAAACTTTCCAATGTTTCTCACATGACTTTATATACTCTTGCAATTTATATGCTCTCCTATTTCTAACTTTATTCTGATAATGTTAAACTCCTTACAGCACTTAGTATTTTTTGTTGTGGAATAGACACGGAATCTTCCACATGGAAAATAAATCTAGAAAATAAATTCGGTGAGATTTATCAAAACTGGTGCATAAGAAAAGTGGAGCAGATGCAACCAAATCAGATTGCTTCTTTCATTTTCAAAAGGGTCTCTAAAAAAATGGGAGATTGGTTGCTATGGAAACTACTCCACTTTACCTTTGCACCAGTTTTGATTTATCTCCACCAGTGTGTCCTAATTTTTTGGACTGTTTTTATATAACAAGGTTGTCTTTTAATGTACTCGGCCACCTTATATATACCACCTTAGGTAATTTGGGGCAATTCCAAGAACATCTTTAAGACCAAACAGAACCTTGTGTCACGATTCTGGGGTATGTGGACCCACTAGGCTGATCCTCTGTAGCGGAGTGGCAGCTAACCAAACAACAGTCAATGGAAAGTCTAAGCACAAGAGTACCTATATGAGAGTCCAGACAGACACAAGATGTAGCAGATGCTTTGGCACAGATGATTCATGGCACAATGATGCTTGGAATGGCAGCTAATGCTTGGAGTGACAGATGACACTGGACGTGGCAGATGCCACCAGATGTGGCAGATGACACGGGACATGTCAGATGACACCAGACATGACAGATGACACCAGACATGCCAGATGACACTGGACGTGGCAGATGACACCAACACGACTCCAACACTAGACCAGCTCAGGAACAAACACAGTTACTAGATACTGGATACGGGGAAGCAGGATACGGAACACTGGGAACAGGATACAACTAAGGGACCATTTGCTTAACTGACATGGGAAGACAACAACAACAACAACCCTCAGGCAAGGAGAAGAAGGGCAGAGCCCTTTTTAGAGTCAAAGGTGTAAGGGGATTGGTTGGGCAACTTACAGAGGTGCGTGCGCTAGCTCTTTAATGCCCGTAGTAAGTGTGTGTGCACCCTATTGTACACAGAGAAGATCTGTAGTCACTTGGGCCGGCGACTCTGAGGAGGGAAACAGACAAAAGATTCACCTGCACGCTTTATATATTACTGTTACAAAATAGCCTAGAATATAATTTGGCATGAAGAAACAGTCCTGCGATCATGGCTGCTGGTAAGTGGGACGTGTCAGCGGTCAGCGACGGCAGGCACAACACCTTTCATCATGGGTTAAAGTAGGTACAACCGACAAATAAAAAATAAAAAAAATGAAACAATTCACATTTTTAAATCCATAGCATGCACTATATGTGGCTTATTTGTAGTGGATTCTTTCTACGGATTTCACCCATTGCAATGCAAAGTGTAAAATCCATGTATTCACTGCAAAAATTGAGGCAGAAAATGTAGATTAACCCAAAAGTTATACAGTTTTTAAATATAGGAATTATCCATTTAAGAATACTTACTGTATTGTAGGTAACTAGATCTTGAAGTCTACCAGGGAATAAAAGAGAGAAAATCAATTGGGTATTTAAAGAGGACCTGTCACTAAATCATATAAGTTGAAATGCATAACTGACCTAAATAGCGCTGTCTCCCTGATTCTAGCTCTGTTGTGTTGGCTCCCTGTTGGATAATTTTTTGTAGTTAGCCAAGGAAATGAGCTGGCTTCCCTGCCTCTAATGCTGACCAATCAGCGTGAGGCAGCTTGAGGGTAGTTCATGCCCTGTTGGCTAACTACAGCAAATTAGCATAGAGGAACCTAACACAACAGTGGGTCATATCTTTGAAATGGGGGGGATCCTGGAAAAAAATAAAAACAGAACTGGAATCAGGGAGACAGCGCTTTTCAGGTCCAGTAAGCCAATTTATATGACCTAGTGACAGGTACTCTTTAGAAATTCAGTAGTGCAAGGTTATCTATACAAGTTGAGCTCCACAGGCCCCATCTGAAATCTGCTAAGTTGGGTAAGAAATATATACTGGACATTATTTTCACTTACAGGTCTCCTAATTTATACAACTAGTAAGACAAGTAAATATGCATGAACCACAATTGTGCAGTCTTCAAAAAACATCTGCAATTCTTCTGTGATTTTATCTAGAATCTAAATGTCTTCCAGTTTGCCTCTAGGTGCTATTGAATGCTATGTCTTTGCCTCTTATTCAGTGAGTCATCATATACATCTTAAATTGTACTTCAAAGATAATCCAATTAAAAGCAGACAAAAGAATCACCTGCACACTTTATATATTACTGTTACAAAATAGCCTAGAATATAATTTGGCATTCATTTTTCTACAAGAGCATGTTGCCTATGGGCATTAAGGCAATTCAAGTAGTGCCTAGTGTGCTTTATAAGTTGTGTGTTGCCGGTATTCTGGATAGTATGGTAAGTTTAAGGGTGAGTTTTCATGTGCCACGATTTTGTTGTGGTTTTGGCTTAAATCTGCACAATATATGAATTAGAACTAAGAGTAATTACATATTAATCAAAGCCTCACTAGGAATGTACAGAAGTGAACTTGAAGATGAGCTATGACCTCATGGATTTCAACCTGAGTGAAAATAGATTGGAAATTGGAAGGAGAGCCTCTGAGAGACTTACTGTAAAATTCATACTGAGGTATAATGCAAAAGTAGGTAATCTAGGCACAGTGGAACAAAATAGTAAACACAGTAGAGTAGACACATGGGTGGGAGTAGGAAGAAGAGCAGTAGGGGATAAGAGAAAAAAAATGGCATATGTGAAAACAAGAACGTGAAATGCGAATTAGGACTCAAGGATGGACCGAAAAGCGTCAGAGGATTTAAATTGTATCAAGTGAGTCCATACCTTCAAGAAGCTCTCCTGTAACCAGAATCTTTGGCCAATAGTGCTTTCATTTTCATAATATTGTGTAACTCCTGCACCAATTCACTCATGGAAGGAACCACATTGAATCTCCAGTGTCAAGGAATTACAGCCAGGCAAAATCTTAATAGCGACCGCTTTGATTTGTCTGATGAAAACAACAGCAAGGCCAAGAGGGGTGAACTTGTCACCCTAAATTTACTGATCCTATGGAAGGTCTCAAAGACACAGTCCCAGAAAGATTGGATTAACTGACAACCCCACTATTTATCTAGTAGTATTCTCTTATCAGAATGTCAGCAGCAACAAGTATCAGGAACAGAAGGGGCGTATGTGTGTAACATTACTGGGCACCTGTACCATCCGGATAATAGTTTACAATTATTTTCTGGAGTTGGGCATGTGAGATTGTACATATTTTCTGTCTGGCCTCATCATTCAACTGTACAGGATAGAGACACAGTGGGACGTAGGAGCAGACTAAGTAGAGATCGTTTCAAGGTCTGTGAGTCGTGTAGGGTATGATAGATAGATAGATAGATAGATAGATAGATAGATAGATAGATAGATAGATAGATAGATAGATAGATAGATAGATAGATAGATAGATGATAGATAGATAGATAGATAGATAGATAGATAGATAGATAGATAGATAGATAGATAGATAGATAGAGTGAAGGAAATAAGTATTTGATCCCTTGCTGATTTTGTAAGTTTGCCAACTGTCAAAGTCATGAACAGTCTAGAATTTTTAGGCTAGGTTAATTTTACCAGTGAGAGATAGATTATATATATAAAAAAAAAAAAAAATCAGATAGTCAAAATTATATATATTTATTTGCATTGTGCACATAGAAATAAGTATTTGATCCCCTACCAACCATTAAGAGTTCAGCCTCCTCCAGACCAGTTACACGCTCCAAATCAACTTGGTGCCTGCATTAGACAGCTGTCTTACATGGTCACCTGTATAAAAGACTCCTGTCCACAGACTCAATTAATCAGTCTGACTCTAACCTCTACAACATGGGCAAGACCAAAGAGCTTTCTAAGGATGTCAGGGACAAGATCATAGACCTGCACAAGGCTGGAATGGGCTACAAAACCATAAGTAAGACGCTGGGTGAGAAGGAGACAACTGTTGGTGCAATAGTAAGGAAATGGAAGACATACAAAATGACTGTCAATCGACATCGATCTGGGGCTCCATGCAAAATCTCACCTCGTGGGGTATCCTTGATCCTGAGGAAGGTGAGAGCTCAGCCGAAAACTACATGGGGGGAACTTGTTAATGATCTCAAGGCAGCTGGGACCACAGTCACCAAGAAAACCATTGGTAACACATTACGCCGTAATGGATTCAAATCCTGCAGTGCCCGCAAGGTCCCCCTGCTCAAGAAGGCACATGTACAGGCCCGTCTGAAGTTTGCAAATGAACATCTGGATGATTCTGAGAGTGGCTCAAAAAGAAGCATATTAAGGTCATGGAGTGGCCTAGCCAGTCTCCAGACCTTAATCCCATCGAAAACTTATGGATGGAGCTGAAGATCCGAGTTGCCAAGCGACAGCCTCGAAATCTTAATGATTTACAGATGATCTGCAAAGAGGAGTGTGCAAACCTCATCATCAACTACAAAAAACGTCTGACTGCTGTGCTTGCCAACAAGGGTTTTGCCACCAAGTATTAAGTCTTGTTTGCCAAAGGGATCAAATACTTATTTCTCTGTGCACAATGCAAATAAATATATATAATTTTGACAATGTGATTTTCTGTTTTTTTGTTTTTTATATATATATATATATATATATATATATATATATATATATATATATATATATAATCTATCTCTCACTGGTAAAATTAACCTAGCCTAAAAATTCTAGACTGTTCATGTCTTTGACAGTGGGCAAGCTTACAAAATCAGCAAGGGATCAAATACTTATTTCTTTCACGATAGATAGATAGATGGATGGATAGATAGATAGATAGATAGATAGATAGATAGATAGATAGATAGATAGATAGATAGATAGATAGATAGATAGATAGATAGATAGATAGATAGATGATAGATGGATGGATGGATGGATGGATGGATGGATAGATAGATAGATAGATAGATAGATAGATAGATAGATAGATAGATAGATAGATAGATAGATAGATAGATAGATAGATAGATAGATAATTAGATAGATGAGATAGGTAGATATAGGTAGATATTTAAAATAATTATAACCCAAGTCAGAAAAGATAGCCGGAAAATGTTGCCTTTCAGTCATGAGAGTAGAAATGACTTGTAGTATTTAGAAAAGTAAAATAAACAGAAATAATGATATCTACAATGATACGTACACCTAATTAGATCACCAATGTCAGAGTCTACATATTCCTTACACTATAGACTCTCTTGTACTCCAGACATATTTAATTGTAATGTACACTTCAGAGCCTTTTATTTACATTTCCACCCTCTAAAATCACTGCTCTTTTATCTTAAATATCTACCAACCCCCCTCTTTTGTATCTAACTTAGAAGCACATTCCTTACAAAGTGGTTCAAAACCCTTTTTCTCTTTTCAAATAACTGCGTAAAGAAAATGGACCTGATATTGAATTTTATTTATACAAAGCCTATGCTTTCCAAGACTGTTTTACTAATGAAACAGTCCACAAAGAAAACCTTGGGTAGTTTTTTTCAGCCTTGCATATTGCAGTTAAATAAGTTTCCTCGCCAAAAGTTCTTTATGAGATACATTGATAGATTAATAAGAATATTGTATAATAACAAAATAAATTGTGCATTTAATTATCAGTATTATAATTGTGTGTTTTATTATTATTATTATTATTATTATTATTATTATTATTATTGTGCATTTTATTTGAATGTCCTATTTTATATTCTTAAGTTTAAGTTTTTTAATTGGTTTGATCATTTAAAAAAAAAAAAAAAAAGTTCCATGTTAATTCCGTTTTTGTGCTTTTTGTATTTTTGGTGGTTTTACCTATAGGCGTTGCATGTGAGTGATGTGAAAACGTCATTGAACTATACTGTGTTGAAAGTCATTGAAGCGGAAGGCGTTAATTGTCAGTTTTGGCTCACAGGTGTGGTGCTGCGATGAGGGTTATCACTTCAGAAGCGTGATCAATCCTGCAAGTAGAACATAATTAGACACTGGAATGGATGCCTTTTACCTGTGGGTATCAAATTATACTCGTTTTTTGCCACGGCAATTCATTTTAATTTGCATATTACAAAATGAATCAGCGATCTCAATCAAACAGGGAAATAATATTAATAAGTAAACTATAATTAAGTATTAGGAATTTGCTTCTGGCTAGCAAAGAGGAACTCGGTGTAATTTGCACTTTCCAGCTGATAGTGAGATCTGGTATATCAATGTGCACCTTTTAGTATCAGTTCAATCAGCAAATTGCAGTCATCATTAAGAGTTTGTACAATATACTATGCAGCACATGTCTCTACAGTAAAGAAAGAAATCCTGTATTTAATATACTGTATATTTTATTGTTTTTTAATTAACCCAAGAATACAATTAGTTTGTAATAAGTATATATTAATGTAGATTATTTGAAATTTTCAGGATGAGATTTATGGCAATAGGTAAATGGAAAAGTATATTTCATTGTAATCTAATTGGTCTTAAAGGGAATGTTTTATTAGAAAATGACATATTATTTTTAATCAGGTTTTTGCTATAAACATATTTTTATGTCTCTCCATAGTAAAACAAATATTACAGTTTTCACACTACCAATGGTGCACACAAAATAAACTGGCATTTCATGTTTGCTGCAGCTCACTTTTCAGCTGTTTTGTGTAGACTGAGTCAGAGTCAGCAGAGAAATTATCATTAGTTGGTGGGGAATTTAATTACAGATTACAGCACTATTGTACTGAGGACTAATTAAGGCAAAAAAGCAAAAATATACAAACAGATAAGGCTTTGTATGTAGGTCCACCTTTAACAAGGCTCTGTCACCACATTATAAGTGCCCTATCTCCTACATAAGCAGATCGGCTCTGTAATGTAGGTGAGAGCAGTGGTTTTTATGTCGAAAAACAATCTATTTTTACCACATTATTAACGATTTTAGCTTTATGCTAATTACTTTCTTAATAACCAACTGGGTGTGTTTTTACTTAAGACCAAGTGGGCGTTGTTAAGAGGAGTGTATGACGCTGACCAATCAGCGTCATACACTTCTCTCCATTCATTTCCTCAGCGCATAGGGATCCTGCTAGATCAGTATGCACTGTTTTATCCTGAACATTCTTTTATTTTTCTAGGACGTTACAAGGCTTAGAACTTTAGCAGCAATTTCTCATATTTTCAAGAAAATTTCAAAAGCCTATTTTTTCAGGGACCAGTTCAGTTCTGAAGTGGCTTTGAGGGCCCTATATATTAGAAAGTCCCCATAAATCACCCCATTTTGAAAACTGCACCCCTCAAAGTATTCAAAACAGCATTCAGAAAGTGTTTTAACCCTTTAGGCGTTTCACAGGAATTAAAGCAAAGCAGAGGTGAAATTTACAAATGTAATTATTTTTTTAGAAAATTCATTTGTAATACATTTTTTCTGTACCACAGAAGGTTTTACCCAATAAATGCACTCAATATTTATTGCCCAGATTCTGCAGTTTTTAGAAATATCCCACATGTGGTCCTAGTGGATAATGGACTGAAACACCGGCCTCAGAAGCAAAGGAACACCTAGTGTATTTTGGGGCCTCCTTTTTTTAGAATATATTTTAGTCACCATGTCAGGTTTGAATAGGTCTTGTGGTACCAAAACAGTAAAGACCTCCAAAAGTGACCCCATTTTGGAAACTATACCCCTCAAGGAATTTATCTAGGGGTATAGTTAGCATTTTGAACCCACAGTTTTTTTGCTAAATTTATTTGAATTAGTATGTGAAGATAAAAATCTACTTTTTTTGTGAAAAAACTTAGAAATTTAAAACTTTTACAAGGAATAAAGTAGAAAAAACACCCCAACATATGTAAAGCAATTTCCTCCGATTATAGCAATACCCAAAATATGGTAATAAACTGCTGTTTGGACTCACAGCAAGCCTCAGAAGAGAAGGAGCACCATTTGGATTTTGGATTTCTGATTTTGCTGGAATAGTTTTCAGTGCCGTGTCGCGTTTGCAATGCACTGGAGGGATGAAAACCATAGAAACCCCCCAATAGTGACCCCATTTTGGAAACTACACCCCTCAAGGAATTTTTCTAGGGGTAAAGTTAGCATTTTGACCCCACAGTTGTTTTGCTGAATTCATTGGAATTAGTCTGTAAAGGTAAAAATCTACTTTTTTTCTGTAAGAACTTAGACATTTTTTATTTTTACAAGGAATAAAGGAGAAAAAGCACCCCAACATTTGTAAAACAATTTCTCCTGATTACGTAAATACCCCATATATGGTAATAAACTGCTGTTTGGACCCACATCGGGGCTTAGAAGGGAAGGAGCGCTATTTGGCTTTTGGAGCTCAAAATTAGCTGGAATAGTTTTTGGGTGTCACGTCGAATTTGCAAAGCCCCCGAGAAACCGAAACAGTGGAAGCCCCCCAAAAGTAACCCCATTTGGGAAACTACACCACTTAAGGAATCTATCTAGGGGTATAGTGAGCATTTAGGCCCCACACGTATTTTGCAGAATTTATTAGAATTAGGCCGTGAAAATTAATCTCAACATGATTTCCACTAAAGTGTTGAATTTTTTCAATTTCACAAAGGATAAAGGAGAAAATGCACCCCAACATTTGTAAAGCAATTTCTCCCGAGTACGGCTATACCCCACATGTGGTCATAAATGTTTTTACATTAGAACGTAATTAACCCTTTCCGAACTGATCCATGTTTTGTTTTTCTTTTTCGTTTTTCCTCCCCGCTTTCCGAGAGCCACAACTTTTTTATTTTTCCGTCAATAGAGTGGTGTGGGGCTTATTTTTTGAGGGACGAGCTGTAGTTTTTATTGGTATCATTTTTTGGTACATAAGACTCTTTGAGAACTTTTTATAAAATTTTTTGGTAGAGCGAAGGCGACCAAAAAACTGTGATTTTGCAGTTTAAAATTCTTTATTTTTCACGGCGTTCACCATGTTAGTTCAATAATGCTATATTGTAATAGCTTGGACTTTTACAGACGCAGCGATACCAATTTTGTGTATTTTTTTACATTACTTTAGAGAAAAAATGTGAAAAGGGTTTCTTTTTGGACTTTAAATATTTATTTAATTTTTTCCACTAATAATAACTATTTACTTTTGTTTTTACATATTTTATTAGTCCTCCTAGTAGACATGAACCAGCAATCGTTAGATCACTGGTAGAATACACTGCAATACTAATGTATTGCAATATATTGTTATTTTTACAGGCTCCTCTAACAGCGCGATCGCTGTTTCTGTCCGTTAGTCCCGGGTGTCAGCTGTAATACACAGCTGACACCCACAGTGTATGGCGCGGGCTCAGCGCGTGAGACGCTCCATTTATCACCCCCCACACCACGACATTCTATTAAGTCATGGTGCGCGAAGGGTTTAGTGCGCAGCGGATGGTGCAGAGTGAAAATTAAAATTTTCCACTGATGTGCCATTTTAGTGCACTATATGTTGTGCCCAGTTTGTGCCACAAATACCGCATAAAATATTAACCGGTTTCTCCCGGGTATGGTGATGCCATATCGGTGGACGTAAACGGCTGTTTGGGCACGCTGTAGGGCTCAGAACGGAGGGACGCCATTTGGCTTTTGGAGCGCATATTTTGCTTGGTAGTAGCTCTGGCGTTTTGCTGGTATTTCAGTTTATAATGTGGGGGCATACGTATGCTGGGCAGAGTACATCAGGACATAATAAGAAGGTATAATAATGGGGTAAATAAATAATAATCCGCAGATATGTGGCCAGTGTCGCACTTATAAATGGCACCCGATCCTATCCGCTTTTGGAACGCTCTGCACATTTTGCATCGCCATAAACTGAGAGCCGGAATTTTTTTTATTTTTTCACCACCGGAGCTGCGTGAGGGCTTATTTGTTGCGGGACAATCTGTAATTTTCATTGGTACCGTTTTTGGGTACATGCGATTTTGTTGATCACATTTTATTCCATTTTTCGGCAAGCAAGGTGACCAAAAACCATCAATTCTGACAATGATTTTTATTTATTTTTTTACGGCGTTCACCCTGGGCTATAAATGACCATTATATTTTATTCTGCGGGTCGGTACGATTACGGCGATATCATATGTATATAGGTTTTTTTATGTTTTGCAGCGTTTGCGCAATAAAATAACTTCTTTAGAAAATAAAGTATTTTCTGTGTCACCATATTCTGAGAGCCATAACTTTTTTATTTTTCAGTCAAAAAATCTGTGTAAGGGCTTGTTTTTTGCGGGATGGGTTGTAGTTTGTATCGGTTCTATTTTGGCGTAAATGCGACTTTTTGATCACTTTTTATTGTATATTTTGGTAGGGGTGGTGACCAAAAAACAGGGATTCTGGCATTGTTTTTTGCAGTGTTCACCGTGCGGGAAAAATAATATTACAGTTTTATAGTTGGGGTCGTTACGAACGCGGTGATACCAAATATGCATACTTTTTTTTACGTGTTCATTTTTTTCCTATAATAAAAGACTTATTATAGGAAAAAAAAAGTAGTTCTTGTTTATGTCACTTATAACTTTTATTTTTACACTTTTTTTAAAACATTTTTATTCTTTTTTTTTACTTTTTTCACTTGTCCCACTAGGGGACACTTAGACTTGCAGCTCTGATCGCTGCTGGAATACATTACACTACCTACGTAGTGTAAGGGTATGTTCACACGAGGTCATTACGTCTGTAATTGACGGACGTATTTCGGCCGCAGTACCGGACCGAACACAGTGTAGGGAGCCGGGCTCCTAGCATCATAGTTATGTACGATGCTAGGAGTCCCTGCCTCGCTGCCGGACAACTGTCCCGTACTGAAAACATGATTTCAGTACGGGACAGTAGTTCCACGGAGAGGCAGGGACTCCTAGCATCATACATAACTATGATGATAGGAGCCCGACTCCCTGCACTGTGTTCGGTCCGGTACTTGCGGCCGAAATACATCCGTCAATTACGGACGTAATGACCTCGTGTGAACATACCCTCATGCATTCCAACTGTCATTGTGACCTCATAGGCTTCTGTACATGGCCGCCCGGAAGCCATTGTCTGGCGTCCGGTTGCCATGGGTACCATCGCCAGCCCCTGTGATTTCACAATTGAACGCCGCAATTAAGGGGTTAACTGCCTAAATCAGCGGCAATGGGCCGCTGATCGGCAACGGGGAATGTAGGGCAGACACCCTGCACAGTTAACCGCCGCTGCAGTGTAGCGCCGCGCGGCGGTTATCTGTCAAAGCACAGACGTAACTGCACGTCAAGGTAAGCGAACTTACTGCACACATCAACGTGCAGTTACATCAAGGTGCGGGAAGGGGTTAACAGAGGTTTATTGTCTTATAGTTAATTTTTTTTAAATGTGACGGGACAAGACTGAGGTTAGACGGATATATTTTTAATTTGGAAAGCGATTGGCTGTTTCATTGTTGTGAATTTTAAAATGTATGAACCCATCCTTACAGTGCATTCATATGTAGAACCAATTACATGATTTTTGTTCTGGTTTTAGCAGCATTGAAGATTTTTCTAGAACTATATCTAATTTTCAACCACATTGTGTAAATTTACAGTAGCTGCAAAGCATGGTGAAACCGCCTGTGAATACGACCTTAAAGGGATCCTGTCATCACCATCTTACCTTATAAAACGTCCTGACCCTGTAGTGGCCGCAGCTGTCCATAGTTCATTGATATGTTCTTCTCTCCTCACGTCCTCCTCTTGCCCGAAATATTATCATTTAAAGTTTTACCGCCATTTCTGGTCATTTAATTTAGCTTAGTGACGCACGATCTTAACTCCGCCCACGTACGCCGCCTGTACAGCCCTAAATGCCGAAATCTCGTTTCAGATCTCGCGCATGCGTGCCTCACCACCCTTCCCTGCTTCATTCATCCTGAAATATTTAACTGCGCATGTGCCGCGCGGGTACACACCCCTTTCGTCGTCGTATGATATACAGCATAACTGCGCGGGATTTCATGTGCAGTGGAGTGAGAGAAGCTGTCAATCTAAAACAAGGAGGCGGAGCCAACTCTGAAACACCGGAGGAATGAGTGAAGATTTGACTCTTTTGTGCTCATTTGCATACGGCGCGGGACCACTGAAAACCGGAATACTGAAGGTACAGAGCCGACTTTTAACATATTTATAGGTTAGCTAACAATGATTTTTCACCCGCTTTCACAAGGTATTGCTGACTTGGTACCGAAAATGCTGGTGACAGGTTCCCTTTAAAGGCTATAAAAACGTTAATGACATTCTATTTTATTTAATGTTTGTGTATATTAATAATTTTTCTCATATAGTTTTATTTTTTTTTAAAAATTCGTTTTAGCGCTGCAGCTTCTTTGAATCTACTATACATACAAAATCACTGAACAGGTCATACTTACTCATAAGGGCAGGTACACACACCACTTCCCAGCAGGACGCAGATAAATCACAAGCATTGTGGTTTATCTGCATCCTCCTGGGAAGTGGTGGGTGTACTTGCCCTTATGAGTAAGTATGGCCTGTTCAGTGATTTTAAATTAATATAGTGCTTTTTCAGTGATTTGTTTGTAATAATAGCGTAGGGAAACGCAATACGATGGAAACCCTTGATGCGGGTTGCGAGCTTGCGTATTTTGGCCCAAATATCAACTAATACCTCATGTTTATCATTGATATTTATCGTTTATCATGGATATGTTTACAGGATGCAGCCAGGCCTTGTAGTGCTGGGGGAGAACAGTGTGTCAGTATATTGTGTGGTATACTTGAAAGGTGCTGGGCAGCCCGTCTGGTCTAATAGTATGGGCGTGATTAATAGGCTGTATGCCAGCATGGTGCTCTACATGTAACCATGTGACTGACATACTTATAAAAGCTAGATTTGTGTGCAATGATAGTACTAACAGCCACCCCCCTCATGAATAGTAGGCGTGAGAGTGGCTGTTCATCAGTATATTACAACCTGTGCAAGCTCCCCCTATGGCACATTGTGTTTTATCTGCGTCCTGCTGGGAAGTGCTGTGTGTACCTGCCCTTATGAGTAAGGGCATGTGCACACGACAACGCCAAATACATCTGAAATTACGGATCCCCTGAATTTCAGACGTTTTTGCATGTACTCTGGTTTTTTGCGGCGTCTTTAACGTACGTAATTGGAGATGTTCTTCATTGGAGTCAATGAAAAACGGCTCCAATTACATCCCAAGAAGTGTCCTGCACTTCTTTGAAGCGGGCATAATTTTACGCGCCCTATTTTGACAGCGACGCGTAAACTGACAGCTTATCTGCACAGAACATCGTTAGACCCATTGCAAGCAATGGGCAGATGTTTTCAGGCGTAATGGAGCCGTCTTTTTAGTCATAATTTGAGGTGTAAGGGCGGGTTCACACATGGCGGAATTTCACTTAAATTCCGCTGCGGACACTCCGCAGCGTTAATCCGCAGCGGAGCCGTTTCTCCATTGACTTTCACTTTAATTTAGCAGTGTTCGTTTACACGATGCGTACAATTCCGCTGCGGAGCATAGGCTGCGGAGCGGAATTTGGTGTCCGCAGCATGCTCTGTCTGTTGCGGAGCAGTGGCGGACTGGTTGCGGACTCATGGCGGAATTTCTCCATTGACTTCAATGGAGAGTCAAAATTCCGCAATGAAGTCCGCAGATCTTATGTGTGCTGCGGAGCGTATTGTTTTTACTACCATGACATTTCTTCATTCTGGCTGGACCTATGTATTTCTAGGTCTACAGCCAGACTGAGGAAGTCAATGGGGCTCCCGTAATGACGGGAGCGTTGCTAGGAGACGTCTGTAAATAGTCACTGTCCAGGGTGCTGAAAGAGTTACGCGATCGGCAGTAACTGTTTCTGCACCCGGGACAGTGACTACCGATCTCAATATACATGTATCTGTAAAAAAATATATAAGTTCATACTTACCGAGAACTCCCTGCGTCTGTCTCCAGTCCGGCCTCCCAGGATGACGTTTCAGTGTAAGTGACGGCTGCAGCCAATCACAGGCCAAGCACAGGCTGCAGCGGTCACATGGACTGGTGCGTCATCCAGGGAGGTCGGGCCGGATGCCGAAAGAGGGACGCGTCACCAAGACAACGGGCGGTAAGTATGAATTTCTTTGACTTTCACTAGGGAAAGTGCTGTCCCTTCTCTCTATCCTGCACTGAATAGGGAGAAGAGAAGCACTTTTCCTGCAGTCCGCAGCGGCCAGTCCGCATCAATTTTCTGCACATTTTGTGCAGATCCGCTGCAGAATCTGCAACGCAGATTCTGTGCGGCATTGATGCGGACAGTTGCGGAGGAATTCCGCCATGTGTGGTCATGCCCTAAAACGCCTCCCTTATGCCTGAAAATAGGTCGTGTGCACATACCCTAAGTATGGCCTGTTTAGTCATTTTTAATTAATATAGTGCTTTTTCAGTGATTTGTCATTATACATACAAGCTGCATTTCGGCACTCTAAGCCAAATCCGTCATCAGCTGGATAGTTCTTTTAGTACCATTTTGGGGTACATAAGATTTTTTTGATCACTTTTTATTCCATTATTTAGGGAAGGGGAGGTGTTTTCCGTGTGGGATAATTAGCGTTATTTTCTTATGGTTCACACTTAATATGTGATCATTAGATCGCTGGTATCATAGACTGCAGTAGCATGTATTGCAATGTATGGTATATTTAATAGTCTTCGATTAAGTCCTGCCTCTTATAGGGCTTACTAGGAGGAGAAACATGGACCCTACTGTTTCACACTGAGTACGAATAATGTGTGAGTTTATTTTATTATTATTATTATTATTATTATTATTATTATTATTATTATTATTATTATTATTATGTATACAAGTTTTATATAATATAATTAAGTATGATATAATAAAGTTTTCCATTTGATTACAAGAACTGTTTTGTAATTTAAAATCTGTTCATAATATTATAACTGATCTAGTACCCAACTTTTGCATACATTTTAAGGTAGCAATACACAAAACTATTTTTGGTCAGATTAGATAAAGATTGCATTTATTAATTTATCTGATGAGCCGAAATTGATCTGACATTCATTCTATAATAACATCAAGAGATATCTGGTACTAAATGAAAATGCTTGTTTGTGCCATTTCAGGTATACAATCATTTCACATTTTCATTAAATTAAATTGAGTCACATAGTTGGAGTTACTAAATGCCCTGTTACTTAAAAATTTCTTCATTATTACTTTAAATTTGCTAAAACAAACAGATGAATAGACAGATCTATGGTTATTATTTCCCCTGAAACTGTGTTTTTTCCTGTGGTCACCTTCTTTCCTTTTACACAAATATTTCAACATTTTGCAAAGTTCTACATTTCTTGCTCATGCATCTTTTTTTTGCTAAGACACATTTTTTCATCAGGTGCAACAACTTAAGAGATCATCACAGGCTCTCCAACGTAACACCAATACCTTAATGTTACAATGTACCACTGGGGATTTTAACACCCAATGGACAACAAAGTCTTGTAGATCTCCACCCCATAGGGATTGTAATCTTTTTCTCTTGACCTCCGCATTAAGCTACTAAAAAAAAAAAACTAACCCCTAGTTCCAGGTTTACCACTAGGGACTTGAAACTGTTTTTATTCTCAACCACCATATACCATATGCTGTCTGTAGCACTGGCTATGAGGTATCAGAATCAGTATATTTAACTATTCACTAAATATTCAAACACTGATTGTACCAAGGATCATCATCTTCTGAGCACTGATTGACTCTGGTCAACAAGTCCCCAAATGGTCATTAGATACGAATGTACCACCTACCACCTTGTAGTGGACACTGGCTGTACCATAGGACATGAGATTCTAGTGAACAAAAGGTAGCTGACTGCAGAGCTGGATTGCAGCGGGCACATAAACCTAACCCGCCAATAATCAACATTGGAAACACCTCTTCAGCCCCATATCGTGGAAAACATTGCTTTACTTTGTCATGCCCCTCGCCACTCCCTTAAATATGTAAACCACATCATCAACACAGGAAGGAAAATAAGAGTGAAATATAGAAACACCAAATCAAATGGTCAGGGACAGGCATCACTTTTTTCAGCTAGGGACAACTGTACATTACCACTATACAAGCACCAATATAACCAATAATACCACTATATAGTGGTTCAATACTGGGTCTACACTGGCGATCTGCAGAGTATTATAACGCTACAGCCCGTAAAAGAGAAAACAGCACTCACTAGATGCAGTGGCAGGCAGAATATATGACCTGTTTTATAAAATACTTGTATTCCCCTTGAAATAACAAATATGGAGTATCTTTTCTTAGAACTCTGCATTATGCCATTCCTCCTGGAAATTTATAAATAAATCGACAACTGGGTGTTACCATTCCACTTGTCAAGGGATGGTCTGTCCGACCACATTAACAATGACCCTCTTTGTGTCTACCACATTAAAATTGTCCCTTTGTGTTTTCTAGACAGTAATAATATTTGTTGTGTACCCCAAGAAAGTAACAATGAACCTTGTGTGCCACTTAAAAAGAAATGTGTGCCACCCACTAGAAATTCCTACCTTACCTTTGTGCCCACTGACAGATCATCACATGGTCAGGGACAGATAATAGAAGTTTATTCCCCAGAAAAAATAAAACTTATACTCACCCAATCATCCGATTCACAACGGCTGGAGATGCTGAGGCTTCTACTGGACTTCGAGGTTAATACCTGGTGCAGGTGGCATGATGCAGTGATGTAATCTGACGTAATCTGTAATCAGCGACTACAACTGTCTATTGCCTACAAGACAGAGAATGGCAGGGCAGGGAGCCTTTGGCTCTCTACTCTGCCATAGGATTCAACTGTATCCATGTCCTGAAGACACAGATACAGTAGAAAGTGGTGCTGGCTTTCGGGGGCCCTGGGGATCCAGACCTGCGGCTAACAATGCCACTAGCCTACTGACCAGCCTACCCGAGCAGCCCACCAAGAATTTTCCCGGTTGGGAAGATTACAACTATCCAGAAGGGTCAAGATGTTGAGTTCAATTAAACCCTTTTATCACAAGTGTTTGATTGTTACAAGTTATAAAATTTTGTTAAAAAAAAACGAAACATACAGATACGTCAATGGATCCAATTTTTTTCTATAGGAATCAAAGTGATGGAAAAGTCTATCACTTTGCATTAATCTTCATCAGTTTCATTATGACCATTTTTTTTTTCATTTTTGCCGGATCATTCATGATGGATGTAGGATTTAAAAACTAATTTAAACTGATAGAAAAATGTCTTAACACCTAAAAGAAAAGTGTTTACAGTAAAACATTACAATTGAAGACCAATCTCACCTGATCTTTATTATACAGTATATGTCAGGCATTATTACTCAAGGAAACCATGAAATGTACACAATACAACTTTCAATATGTTAAACGAACTGAATGCCTTACTCAGTAATTTCATTAAAAACCATGTTATTATCTATGGCATAAAACACGCCGACCAGCTGGTAAAAGTGGCTGTTAATTTAAACTAACCCTGTTCATAATTGCTTTGAACTCTGGTCAGCTTGCTGCAGCACTCGGTAGTTTGGACTGAATGTATCTGGGGAACGAGGTAATTAGAGCAGGCACACAGCCAGAGCTGCAAGACAGAGGTTGAAGAAGAGCGCAAAAAAGGTCTAGAGCTACTGCTGTGTCTACACCGAGGAATCGACCCTGCTAATGTTTCTCTTTGCCTTCTGTTATAGTGTTGTTAGATACAACTGGAAGCTACTGAAAGGGTGTCCCGCTAGCCCTTTGGCACGTTGCGTTGATCAGTAGATAAAACTTGCCAGGCAGCCGTTGCAATGGCAAACCTACTACTAAAGCCTCAACAGCCTGACCTGGTTTGCTAAATGATTTTCCACCTGCTGTCACCTCCTCTAAGTCCCAGAAGGTTTTATAGCTGCGGATAGTTCCAGTGGCTGCCTGACCCAAGGCCTTTTTTTCTGGTCTTGTTCCCTGACTTTCCCTAATGAAAAGGTGTGCAAGGCTGAACATCGTGTTCACTAGATTATGAGCACAGCAAAAAAAAACCTGCTGTTGCAATGGTCTAAACTGTTCCCTTACAGGCAGGAATTATGCATTTCCTCTTCCAGTCTCAATTTGTTTTCCATGTGCCGTGGGAGGCCCAGATTGTGACCACCTTCAGGGTGAATGGCAGAAAGCGATGGAAATTAGTCATTCGTTTTACAGGCAGCTTTCTCTTGCTTTGCTGCACACTGAAAATAGAAAACAACTGACCTGTGAGTTATTTAAACATGAGTGTAACATTTGATAAAAATAAAAAAAGGCATAGGCAACATATACATGCTTTATCTGATTGATGTGTTAGTAGTAACTATACAAGTCCCCAGGCTAGTAAAACTGGTATGCTTCTTTTACGCCATTTTAATGATGCCAATTCAAGAGATAGTAAAATGCAGAATTCAACGCTAAAGACTTAGGGCTTTTAATTTTAAAACACAGCGTAAAAGACCATTGTCTTTGTATTGTAGCAAATATTTATTCTGCTCAATGGTGCATTATTTTATAGGGTTTAGCTGTTTTGTTTAGTGATTTTTTTTTAATTATTATTTTTGTTTTGATTTCCTCTTCTAAAGCATAATCTTTATAGACTTCGGATCTTGAGTCAGCATAGCAGCCAGTTTAACATTTTATGCGGACTCTTCCTTGTATAGTATAATTCATCGAAGGGAGATATGTAGCAATGTTCGGTGGCAGGGTAGGTCACATGATTACATTTATCATATTCATAATAGATTTATATATTCTATAGCAATGTCCACAGGTCATTTTGCTTCACTTGTATCCCAAGTGGATCTACAAACTGTACATCAGACATATTCACTGGGACCAACTTCTTTAGGAAGCCAAATAGCCCATAGGTTCCGGGAATTTGTGTAGAAACCATTGTTTTTTCCTGGGTCTGTTCAGTCTATATACTAATCCTACTAATTATTAAAGATAATCAAAATCCAAAGACAACACAGTATGCAGGAAAGGCTTCATCATATTAATAGTGTATGTATGTATGTATGGACACAATAGGGGGACTTTTCAACATTTCTAAGCCAGTTTTCAGGTGTAGAAAAGTTGCAAAAGGGCCCAAAAGTCACAATTTAAGTTGAAAATTTTGACTTTTCCGTTTTACGCCATCCTTGCCACTTTTGTAAAAATAAAAAGTGGTGCAGCTTCGTAAAAGGTGGCCATGCCAAATTTATTCAAATTAACACCAGAAAAGTGGAAATCTGCACCAGTTCCTAGCTGGCATAGATTTGACTTCGTGAGGCATAGCAAGTTAGAGGCCCATGCCGGGACCTGTACCTTGCCCCCCTCCCCCAACGGACTATCCTTCCTTCCCCATCCCTAATTTAAAAAAAAAAAAAAAAAGGATGCTCACCTCACCGCTATTTTTTGCTTCTCCCCGCCGGTTGCCATCAGGCTCCCTCAGCATGCTGTGGCTCATACAACGTACTGATGTATGAGCTGCATGATGATCTGGGAGCTTGAGGGGACAAGGTGGTGAGAAGCCAAGAGGAGCAGTCAGGTGAGTATACCTATCTTTTATTTTATGTTCGATGGGATGGGGAGAATAGATGGTGCATGTGGAGCATGACCAGCCACTTCCAACAAATTGTCTGCTAAGACTGGCGAATATAATGCCAGACTAAAAAACAATTCACAAAAAAATATATATGACTCGCACATGGTCCATTAAAGGGTAACTAGCATTTTAAAAATGTTCAAATGTGTCACAGTGGCATCAGGATCAGGTATCAGAGATTTATATATATATATATATATATATATATATATATATATATATATATATATATATATATATATATATATATTTACACTACCGTTCAAAAGTTTGGGGTCACCCAGACAATTTTGTGTTTTCCATGAAAACTCACACATATTTATCAAATGAGTTGCAAAATGACTAGAAAATATAGTCAAGACATTGACAAGGTTAGAAATAATAATTTTTATTTCAAATAATAATTTTCTCCTTCAAACTTTGCTTTCGTCAAAGAATGCTCCATTTGCAGCAATTACAGCATTGCAGACCTTTGGCATTCTAGCTGTTAATTTGCTGAGGTAATCGGGAGAAATTTCACTCCATGCTTCCAGAAGCCCCTCCCACAAGTTGGATTGGCTTGATGGGCACTTCTTGCGTACCATACGGTCAAGCTGCTCCCACAACAGCTCTATGGGGTTGAGATCTGGTGACTGCGCTGGCCACCCCATTACAGATAGAATACCAGCTGCCTGCTTCTTCCCTAAATAGTTCTTGCATAATTTGGAGGTGTGCTTTGGGTCATTGTCCTGCTGTAGGATGAAATTGGCTCCAATCAAGCGCTGTCCAAAGGGTATGGCATAGCGTTGCAAAATGGAGTGATAGCCTTCCTTATTCAAAATCCCTTTTACCTTGTACAAATCTCCCACTTTACCAGCACCAAAGCAAACCCAGACCATCAGAATAACCTCCACCATGCTTGACAGATGGCGTCAGGCACTCTTCCAGCATCTTTTCAGTTGTTCTGCGTCTCACAAATGTTCTTCTGTGTGATCCAAACACCTCAAACTTCGATTCATCTGTCCATAACACTTTTTTCCAATCTTCCTCTGTCCAATGTCTGTGTGCTTTTGCCCATATTAATCTTTTCCTTTTATTAGCCAGTCTCAGATATGGCTTTTTCTTTGCCACTCTGCCCTGAAGGCCAGCATCCCGGAGTCGCCTCTTCACTGTAGACGTTGACACTGGCGTTTTGCGGGTACTATTTAATGTACTGCCAGTTGAGGACCTGTGAGGCGTCTATTTCTCAAACTAGAGACTCTAATGTACTTGTCTTGTTGCTCAGTTGTGCAGCGGGGCCTCCCACTTCTCTTTCTACTCTGGTTAGAGCCTGTTTGTGCTGTCCTCTGAAGGAAGTAGTACACACCGTTGCAGGAAATCTTCAGTTTCTTGGCAATTTCTCGCATGGAATAGCCTTCATTTCTAAGAACAAGAATTGACTGTCAAGTTTCACATGAAAGCTCTCTTTTTCTAGCCATTTTGAGAGTTTAATCGAACCCACAAATGTAATGCTCCAGATTCTCAACTAGCTCAAAGGAAGATCAGTTTTATAGCTCCTCTAAACAACAAAACTGTTTACAGCGGTGCTAACATAATTGCACAAGGGTTTTCAAGTGTTTTCTAATCATCCATTAGCCTTCTAACACAGTTAGCAAACACAATGTACCATTAGAACACTGGAGTGATGGTTGCTGGAAATGGGCCTCTATACACCTATGTCGATATTGCATTAAAAACCAGACGTTCGCAGCTAGAATAGTCATTTAGCACATTAATAATGTATAGAGTGTATTTCTGATTAATTTAATGTTATCTTCATTGAAAACTGTGCTTTTCTTGCAAAAATAAGGAAATTTCTAAGTGACCCCAAACTTTTGACCGGTAGTGTATATTTATTTTGTTGTTGTTTTTTTTTGTTTTCTTTAGTTACTTATTTTTGAAGAAATATATTTTTCAATTTCATGTTTGTAAAAAAAAATTTCTCTCTCCCTACGGTACTCATGGAACTAAAGAACACTGAATATAAACATACAGCTGTGCTCAAGTTCGTACATGTCCCTCCTTACAGTCGGTGCAATGTATGGGACACCCGTCACAGAGAGGTTTTCTCATTGTTGCCGTGTCACATAAGTTACAATATTATGAATATTTTAGTAAAGGACATTGTGATAGTCATCTCTCTTTTTGTGTAGACAGTGCATGTTTTCCAGAATTTTATTGAAAACTTCATGAAATATTGCAAAATTCTAAATAATGGAATATTTCAAGTGGACTTCTAAATAAGTTTTAATAGGCTAAAACTGGAAAAAACATACTAACACTAAAATATACTTATTAAATCTCTGCTATTTCAGTGCCACTGATTCCCTGTGGTCCCTATTCCTCCTTGTTATGCAGCTGTGCATGATGGCTTAATGTCCATGTGATGTCACGTCATATGATCCCGGCACATGGCTGTCAGATCATTGCATAAAACTGTTAGACATAGGAACTGATTCTAATTATTAATTTAAATACTACTTAGTTGCCACAATTCCATCATTTAATATATTGTGTCATTATCTCAGACTACTTGTGAAAAGAATTTACATTTTTTGCTTTATTTCCTTTATTACAGCAGTTGAAAAGTTACATTGAATCAACTAATATGATTTGTATTTCCAATACAAGTATGTCTATTGTCAATGTAAATCCATATGACTGCCTTTGCTGTGTGCAGGGATTTTGTTTCAAGCCAATGTTAGACAATCGGAAATTCACAACTCTATGTGTTTTCAAGGTCATATTTTCAAAAATGTTTGCATAACTCAAAAGCACAGCATGCTCCATCTGATGTGGCATCATGGCCATAATTTCTCCATAGAAGTCATTGAAGCCTGAAAAAAAAGGATCTCTAATAAAGACGCATACATTTGGTGAGACCTTTTCAAATGGTCCTGCCGAACATAAACAATGAATGTGGTGTGAATTAAGCCTTTTTTAGCTCTGTATTTTACTCATTATTTTTAATGGCCATATGTATGAATAAATAAATAACCCACTAGAGTAATCTCAGTCTGTTTAGTGATCACACATAAATATAGGAAAGGGTTCTTTACAGTTAGAGTAGTTCAACTATGAAATGTCCAACCTTAAGAGGTAGTAATGGCAGATACTATGTCTGCATTCAAATGAATGTGGTATTATTGATCTGGGAAAGGTTGAACATCACGTAATGGACATGTGTCTTTTTTCAACTCTAAATTAAGTTCACATGTTGCAGATTTGTCATGGATTTTTATTGTAGATTATACCCTTTACAATGCAAAAGGGTGAGCTCTGCATCAAATCTGCAACAAAATCCACTACAAACTCGCAACATGCAAACTCAGCCTAAAAGTTGTGGATATTAAAATCTTTGGCTTAGATTACATGTACAGATTTCAGCTCAATTGAGATTAATCAGATCTATATCAATCTAAATTGGTGTGTGTAAATAGAGAAGCAATCACATTGAAATTGATCTTATCTAGTGTGGGACTGGAGTTCCTTATTCCCATCATCCATCTCTAGCGAACATGTATACATCCACTTTTAATTGTTTTGTAATATTTGTTGTTATCATTGTAAACACAGGACATATCAGGAATAATCGTCCGATCGTGTTTATGCAGCAATAAATATTATCGTTGTCGGCAGCACATTTCCCTGTGTAAACAAGGAGACCTGCTGCCGACATGATAGAAATGTATGAGGACGAGCGCTAGTCTCCGTACATGGCTCCTTGTTAAAGGAGCAAACAAGTGCCGATCAATGAGCTATCCCATTGATGGAGTTTGTTTTTGCGGCCAATATTGTCCTTTGTAAAAGGACCCTAAGATCTAATAAGTTATTTGCGAATGAGTCCATAAGTGACAAACCCTAGTGTCACGTGATTTGCTCCAAAGTCTGCTCTAAACGGGGTGTCATTCTGCTGAACCTTGGAGACATAAGAGAGATAATAAGCAGAAAAAAATCTAATAAAAAAATAGTTTAATCCTAACACTATATTTGTGTAATCACTCAGATCATCCATCCAGATATTGATAATGGTCTGCTAGATCTACAATCTGTGGCTGAAGAAGCGGTGGTTTTGTCTATGAATCTCTTTTCTCCATTCACACAACATAGACAGACATTATTGTCCATTCAAAGTTGTCCACCCTAGAGATTAACTAATTCAGTTTATTTTCATATCTGATGCCGCTTCCAGATAGCTCTAATGAGATATAATGGTCTCATTTTAACCAACTTCATTTTAGTCAAAATATTTAAACATGAGAAAGGTACACAATATTGTGTCTGTGTAGATCATGTCACTGTCAGACAGAGTAATTTAATTTTCTGCTACTGATATCATGTGTTGTCCTTAGTGGAGATATTATTTACAGTATACATGGTAAAACATACAATATACGTTGTGTGCTATCAAAACTTTTATTTTATGGTCAGTGTGAGAAACAACTAAAGTAACTTCTGACTTCGTATCATTCAAAAAGATCCAGAAGCTCATAAGATGAATGTTTTACATATATAAGCTTGACCTTGTGTACCGTGTACAGAGAGAGAAATGTGAATGCGTTTTCATTACAAACAGCAAGAATACACCGGAGAATTATGAGCAGTATGATATTCAGATATTTTGATATACCGTATTTTTCGGACTATAAAACGCACCAGACCATAAGACGCACCCAGGTTTTAAACAACAGAAAATAGGAAAAAAATTATTTGTTAAAAAATAATTTATTCTGTTTCACCACATTCTGAGAGCCAAAACTTTTTTTTATATTTTTTTTATTGTTTGAGCGGTGTGAGGGCTTATTTTGTTGCGGGACAAAATTATTTTATTTTTTACATTGTGCTTGGGGAAAAATGGGAAATGTTTTTTTTTTACACTCCTAAAAATGTATCTAACATTTTTTTTTTCTTTTTTACACATTTTATTAGTTCCCCTAGGGGACTTGAACCAGCGGCCACTTGGTTACATGTGGAGTTACAGAAACAGCGTAACTACGCTGTTTCCCTAACCCCCATAGTAGTGAATGGCAGTTACGGAAGCAGTGTAGCACGCGAGCTACGCTGTTTTCGTAACTACTGTTCAGTTCTATGGGAGTTACGGAAACAGCATAGCTCCGCGAGTTACGCTGTCTCAGTAACTCCACATGTAATCAAGTGGCCGGGAGATCACAGAAAGCTAGAACGGGGTTTAGGGGGCCCCGTTCCAGAGATAGGTGCAAGTACCAGAGGTGGGACCCGCATCTACCTGAGATTTATGACGTATCCCGTGGATATGTCATAAATGTCCTTCATAGAAAAACCCCTATAAATGCCACGGTCGCTATTGACCATGGCATTTAACTAGTTAAAGGGGTTTGCCATAAAACACATGTAGCCCCTATCCTGTGGATAGGGGCTACATGTGGGATCGCTGGGGGTTCGACCGCTGGGACCCCCAGCAATAAGGAGAACACGGGAGCAAAAGTCACCCAGAGCGCTACATGAGAAGCCTGGACTTCCGGGTTCTGTGTCCATCTTATCTGTTCCGCAGCTCCATAGAGATCAATAAAGAGCCGCTCGCGCATGTCAGAAGAATCCCATTGATCTCTTTGAAGCTGCCGGACACAGAATGCGGAAGTCACAGGTTCTCATGCAGCGCTCTTTGTGAGTTCTCCTTATCGATCACACATGTATCCCCTATCCTGTGGATAGGGGATACATGTGTTTTATGGCACAAGCCCTTCAAACTGCCAGGAACAGCTAAATTGCTGTTCCTGGCCATTATAGCAGCGTGTCAGAAGCTGACACCTGCAGTGTATGGAGTGGGCTCAGCGCGTGAGCCCGCTCCATACATCACCCCGCTCCAGCTCCATGATGTGCCGTCACATCATGGGTCGGGAAGGGGTTAAGTAATGAAGCGGTTATGGGGCCCGACGATGCCGGGTCCCTTGACTGCGGACTATAAGATGCAGGGACTTTTTAGCAAGGTTTATTCTTGCTAAAAACTGCATCGTATAGTCCGAAAAATACGGTATATGGATGGAAGAAATTTGGGGAAAAACATCAGAGAACAATAAAAGGCTAGTGATCAATACATAGGGCATTGTTTGAAATATATAGTTGGACAATTTGGCACTGAGGGGGCAGCAAACAAGTGTGACATAACTGGAAAAGAATACAGTGAAATCTTTCAAAAAGACCATCTCTTTGAGAAGACCACCTCTTTGAGAAGGCCACCTCTTTGAGAAGACCACCTCTTTGAGAAGGCCACCTCTTTGAGAAGACCACCTCTTTGAGAAGACCACATCTTTTTCTAGATCATATTTCCTGTGACAACTTTCCGTTCCATTGTATACTATGCATACAATCTATCTTCTTTGAGAGGATCATCCTTCTAGAAGACTTTTTGTCAATGCAAATTTTGGTGGTAATGTCATAGAATTTCCACTACTTTAAATGCTAGAAATGCTAGTCAGATTTTGACACTCTACCCCTCAAGTATTTTTTTTTTTTAATATAAACTTCAATTATACAAATAACTGGGAAACTTCCAGTAATATCAACTCCTTTGATAATATTAAGACCCTTTAAATATATTGTCTAAGCATGTTGACACCAATTTTAAAAATGTTAACCCGATTTAAAATGATGTAATACAATAGGCTCTGTTCACACTGATGTGATGGTTTGTGCTTTTTAACCTATTTAATTTTTTCACTTTAGCCTTTTCCTCCCTACCTTCCAAAAGACATAACTTTTTCCCTCGATATAGCCATGTCAACGCTTATTTGTTATTTTTTTGGGTTTTATTTTTACGGCATTCACCGTGTGATAAGAACAACATGTTAACTTTATTGTGCAGGTCAATACAATTATGAACATACCAAATTTATATAGGTTTTTTTTTTATGTTTTTACTACTTTTGTAAAGAGTATACTAATTGTTAAAAAAAAATAAAAAATTGTGTTGCCACATTCTCAGAGCCATTACTTAAAATTGTTCCAACAATTGAGTGGTGAGAGCTTTTTTTTTTGTGGGTCGAGCAGTAGTTTTTATTGAAATAATTTTGGGGTACATAAGGCTTTTTGATAATTTTCTATTTTTTTTCTATTTTTTGTATTAGATGAGGTGACTAAAAAACAGCAATGCTGACTTTTTTTTTTTAAGTGGTTCCCTGTGCGGCTTAAATAATGTTATATTGTAATAGTTCGTACTTTTACAGGATGACGTTTCATCCCATGTGACTGCTGAAAGCAATCAAAGGCTGCAGCGGTCACATGGACTGCAGCGGCATCCCAGGAGGCCAGGCTGTACACAGAACACAGTGACACATCGCTATGACCATGGAGAATGGGGTAAGTATTAACTTGGGCGGAATTCTCTGTGGCTTTCAGGACAGATATGCTGTCTACCCTTATGCAGTGTATTCACCATATGAGCAGTACCATTCAAGCAATAGAGTTTGCTAGGTGCAGAGAACAATTTACAGTTAGTGTCTGTTTGCTGCAGGTTAGAAAAGCTTCTCGCCGCTACCTTTTCCTGCACTATAATTGTACCTGCGTCTATAGGTTGCAGATACAATTACATGCATTACTAGCTCTGGCAGAGCACGTTTCGTGCCCTGCCATTCAGCGCTTTTCAATGACACAAGCGGCGCGATGACGTCATCGCACCGCTTGCAACGTTGAATGGCAGGGCAAGACACCCTGCTAATTAGCGCCTTTCAATGATGCAAGTGGCATGATGACATCATCGCTCCGCTTGCGTCATTGAAAGGCGCTGAATGGCAGGGCAGAATGCCTTGCCCTGCCATTCAGCACCTTTTAATGACGGATGCAAGTGGTGAAATGACGTCATCGCGCCGCTTGTGTCGTTCAGCCCCAGCAGACCTGCACAGAAGAGAGCATGCCTGTATTGCAAGGGGACAGCGCGTAAACGGAATCAGGTGAGTATGTAAAGTGTTTTTATTCTGTTAAAAGTGTGAGTGGCTCTATCTATATATGGGGGCTGTATGTGGGGCACTATCTATGGAGCACTATCTACAAGGGGCTATATGTGGGGCACTATCTACAGAGGGCTATATGTGGGGCACTATCTACAGGGGGCTTTATGTGGGGCACTATCTACGGGGGCTGTATATGTGGCACTATCTACAGGGGCTACCATTTACAGGTCGATCTATGGGGACCACTATCTACAGGGGGATCTATGTAGGGCACTATCTACAGGAGGCTCTAAGGGGGCCACCATCTACAGGGGGCTCTATGCGGGCCACTATTTAGAGGGGGCTCTATGGGGACCCACAGGGCTCTATGGGGGCACTATCTACAGGGGCTCTATGGGGGGCACTATCTGCAAGGGGCTCTATAGGGGCACTATCTACAGGGGGCTCTATGGGGGGCAGTATCTACAGAAGGCTCTATATGAGCCGACTATGTATGTGGGGCACTGTTTACACGGGACTCTATGTGACAGTCCCCAGAGGAAGCCGGAAGGGCGAAACCCAGGGTTGGGCTAAGTAGTTGGGCATGCCGTATGCTATGGATTATGCTATGTTTTAAATCTTTTCCCTTTTTGTAAGTATGGAATAAGAAGCGTGAAGTGTACTAGTCCAAAAAGTGTTGCACTATTTGTTTCCTTATTCCCTCTTCGGAGATATAGTGTGGTGTTCGACTGGGCTTACCTGGATTGTAGCTTCTCTGCATCCCTGTGTGGAATAACAAGTTGAAAAAATATATAAAAAGAACACGATTTGGACTAAGGAATTGCCTTCATGCATATAGGCTGGGGGATTTTGTACCCTTCGAAGATACATACAGTATCAGACTGTGAAACTGTCTTCTATACGACCGTCAGAGAGGTAAAATAACTGCTATATTTTTTTGTATTTGGGTGTTGAGGATTTCACCTGGTCTAATTTTGCTTGCTCCTTTCAAAATAACACATATTGTGTAAAGACTCGGGGATTATCTAATATTTGGCTCTGTCTACAGGGGGCTCTATGAGAGGCACTGTCTACAGGGGGCTATATGTGCGGCACTATCTAAAGGGTGCTATATGTGGGGCACTATCTACAGGGAGCTACATTTGGGGCACTATATACAGGGGCTACTATCTACAGGGGGATCTATGGGGCCACTTTCTACAGGGGGCCCTAAAGGGGCCCACTATCTACAGGCGGTTCTATGGGGGGCACTATCTATGGGGGCAATATCTACAGGGGGCTCTATGGATGGCACTATCTACAGAAGCTCTATAGTGGGCACTATCTACAGGTGACTCTATGGGGCAATATCTACAGCAGGCTCTATAGGGGCACTATGTATGTGAGGCACTGTCTACAGGCTGCTCTTATTTTTGCACAGTCTACAGGGGGCTCTATGAGGGGCAATGTCTACAGGGGGCATTATCTACAGGGGGCTATATGGGGGGCACTATCTATAGGGGCACTGTGTGTGTATGTGAAACAGTGTATGGTGCTATTATAAACAGGTACACAGTATGTGGTGCTATTATAATCAGGGTCACAGTGTATGGTGCTATTATAATCAGGGACAAAGTGTATGGCACTATTAGAATTTTATCTACGTTTATAGGTGCAGAAATGTTTGAAAAGTGAGAAGCTGAAGACATCTTAGCCGCAAACTGCAGAAATGAGCTGTGGCTGGGAGAAGTCATCATAGAGGACTGGACCGAATGGAGAAGAAAAGAGAAAAATAACAACTAGAATTTGAGAAGATGTCACCTGTTAGTAACTCAATGTAAACATTTATTCTGCCTCTAATCAGTACTGTAGTCACTGTATAATCTGAAGAGAGATGAAGGGTGGTATGATTTTTTTTGTGAAACATTAACTCTCAGCATAGTTTTACGCCGTACAAACCTATACAGCAGGGGTTGCACTACATTTTCAAATTCACTGTACTGAGCTGTGTTTGTGCTGGTGCTGTATTTATGTACTAAGCTTGGTTCTGGTGCTATATTAATATACTGAGCTTGGTTACATATTTAGTACGGTTGAAAAAAGACACATGTCCATCAAGTTCAACCAAGGGATGGGAAAAGGGAAGTGAACAATTTCTACACATAGGAGCTAATATTTTTTCGTTCTAGGAAATTATCTAAGCCTTTTTTAAAGCCATCTACTGTGACCAGCTCCTGCAGTAGACTATTCCATAGATTCACAGTTCTCACAGTAAAGAAGGCTTGTCGCCTCTGCAGATTGAACCTTTTTTTCTCCAGATGGAGGGAGTGCCCCCTTGTTTTTTGAGGGGGTTTTGCATGGAGCAGGATTTCACCAAATTTTTTGTATGTGCCATTCATATATTTAAATAAGTTAATCATGTCCCCTCTTAGTCGTCTCTTTTCAAGGCTAAATAGGTTTAATTATTTTAATCTTTCCTCATAACTTAGATTCTCCATGACCCTTATTAGCTTTGTTGCTCTTCTTTGTATTTTTTCCAACGCCAGGGCATTCTTTCTATGAACTCGAGCCCAGAACTGAACTGCATATTCTAGATGAGGCCTCACTAGTGCTTTGTAAAGTGGCAATATTATATTCCTGTCCCGCGAGTCCATGCCTCTTTTAATACGACAATATGTTTCTGGCCTTTGAAGCAGCTGATTGACATTACATGCTGTTATTTAGTTTATGATCTACAAGTACACCCAGATCCTTCTCAACAATTGATTCCCCCAGTATAGCTCCCCCTAGGACATATGATGCATGCAGATTGTTGGTACCCAGATGCATAACTTTACATTTTTCTACATTAAACTTAATTTGCCAAGTGGATGCCCAAACACTTAGTGTGTTCAAATCAGCTTGCAATTTACGAACACCTTTCATAGACTGAACAATACCACATAGCTTGGTGTCATCTGCAACAATAGAAATAGTGCTATTAATCCCATCCTCTATATCATTAATAAATAAGTTGAATAATAGTGGTCCCAGCACAGAATCCTGGGGTACACCAATTATAACCAGGGACCATTCAGAGTAGGAATCATTGACCACAACTCTCTGGATATGGTCCTTGAGCCAATTCTCAATCCAATTACAAACTATACTTTCTAAACCTATAGTCATTAATCTACCCATTAGACGTCTATGACAGTGTCAAATGCCTTTGCAAAGGCCAAAAATACTTTATCCACAGCGGCCCCTCTGTCTAGGCTTCTGCTCACCTCTTCATAAAAACAAATCAGGTTGGTTTGACCACTTCTGTCCTAATAAAACCGTGCTGGCTGTCACTTATAGTACTATTTTTTTGTCACATAATCCTGTACATAGTCCCTCAATTGCTGCTCAAACATTTTCCCCACAATGGATGTTAAGCTTACTGGTCTAAAATTACCCGGGGAAGACCTAGAGCCCTTTTTGAAAATAGGCACCACATTTGCCCTGTGCCAGTCCCCTGGCACTATACCAGTTACTAGAGAATCTCTAAATATTATGAAGGGGTGGACAGAAATAACTGAACTAAGCTCTTAAAGAACTGTAGGGTGTAACCCATCTGGTCCCGGAGCCTTGTGTACGTTTATTTTATTTAACTTAGCTTGGACCATATCTACATTCAGCAAATTTAGTATATCAACTTATATATTAACAGCACTGTCACCGGCTACATCAGCTGCTGTCTGTCTGGTTTCCGTTCTGGTATTGCCTTCATTACACCTCCTGTCCAACACTGTATTCTGTTAATGCAGCCTGGGTTCTATGCAGCCAAATCCAACCTGCCTTGCGGTGGACTCCGGATGAAGACAATAGAGTAACTCTGTACTCAGTACTCTGCTGATCAGAGTAGTAACGGACTTGAGGTAGCGGATTACCTTCACGCTTTATCCAGACAGTCTCCAGCTGCCTTTGGGGAATCGCTTACAGAGCAATTCCATAACTTGCACTCTGGGAAATTGCTCAACTTGTGATTTCATTACACTAAGCTTGGTTATATTACTATATGTATCTATGTACTGAGCTTTGTTCTGGTGTTGTATTTATGTACTGAGCTTGGTTCTAGTACTGTATTTATACACTTAGCTTGGTTCTGGTACTGTATTTATGTACTGAGCTTGGTTCTGGTTTATTTATGTACAGAGCTTGCTTCTGGTGTTGTATTTATGTACTGAGTTTGGTTCTAGTACTGTATTTATGTACTGAACTTGGTTCTGGTCTGGTGTATTTATGTACTGCGCTTGGATCTAGCACTGTATTTATGTACTGAGCTTGGTTCTGGTTTTGTATTTATGTACTGAGCTTTGTTCTGGTGTTGTATGTATGTATTGAGCGTACTGTATATACATGTGTAGCCATCTTTATCTTGACTTTTAACGCATTAAACACACATGGTCAAGAAACTTTAACTTGACTTTTTCAATGACTTTTCAATGGCTTTTTTATGATATCATGCTGCAGAAAGTTATAAGAGTCAAAATAAACTTGGCTACATCTGTGTGTATAAGCTTAGTTCAGGAGCTGTAATTATATAATATATATTTATAATAACAAAATTGCAGGACAGATGGAATTGTTTCCAATTAATTGTATATTTAATGGGAACCTGTCAGGTAGTTTTAACCCCTTGAACCGCCACCGTACGGTAATATATAACCTGACAATATTTCCAAACATTCCCTTGTATGTTTTTTTTAGATACAGCAAAAACTATAAAAATCAACTTTTTAAACGGCGCACACTATATGTTAATTACTGATTAGAGTGTCATGGAGCGGTGCCGCTATCCTAAAGAGTCACATAGTCTTGCCTTCAAACCCACCTCTCCATGTTTGATTGACATCCCCCTGGCGGTTATACATTACTACCAGTCTACCCCAATTTTCTCGGATGCGCCATTGTCTTGTACTCCTTGGGTGCCCACCGTGCAGCGAAGTGTACTCTGCCTGGCTTCATCACTGCACTGCACATGCCAGGGGAGTATAAGGCAATGGCGTATCCATTGGAGGAGGCTGGTAGTGATGTAGAACTTGTTGATCTTGTCAATCAAGATCTGTGCGGGTGCCATTTTAATTTTCACCTAAGGCAGCGGAAATGCTAGAATTGACCCTGCTGCAGGTGATAGGGTGATTGTCTAGATTGCAGATGTGAACATAATGGCACATTGCCACTACAGTTCAGGAATTGGAATACTAGCATTCTTTATGTCAGGTTAAAGAAAAAATATATATATATATATGTATACATATATAATCTTGGCTCAAGGGATGACTTTCAATAGATCGCAGTGAGGTAGCTGCTCTGCTACGCACGAATACCTGACCCAGAATCAGGTAGTCTACGAATGATTTAGCACCGGGTTCCCAACAAACATACTATGCGCTCTGGGTGTGTATGTGTGTGCGTGCGTGCGTGCCTGCGTGCGTGTGATTCTAAACTGATTATTATTTCGCACTAATAAATACATTGGAATCACAACTTGGTTAAACCTGGCAGAGATTCTGAGAAGAGAATAGCAGAGTTACACTTTGGAGCAGCCGTTTGCAGGGCGTCTGCCTGTGCTTTTTATTCTATTGACTATTCACTGTTTTTGATCATATTCGTTGCTCTTTGTTTTGGCTGTGCAGGTACCCGGGGAAATGGAGAGCATTGGGTTCTGTAGCTTTCCATGCTCTGTAAAGCCCCCTGGCTTAGTCAGCTGAATCACACTGAATTAGTCAAGTACTTCATTATCTCCCCTCTCTGCACATATTGCTCCAGGTAATAAAGAGAGGAGCCAGTGCCTTCTGCTGCTTTGTCTGTGAAGTTGTGTTGTTTT
Source organism: Rhinoderma darwinii (assembly GCF_050947455.1). Classification (NCBI taxonomy): domain Eukaryota; kingdom Metazoa; phylum Chordata; class Amphibia; order Anura; family Rhinodermatidae; genus Rhinoderma; species Rhinoderma darwinii. The sequence continues at coordinate 151,945,561 of NC_134691.1, read as the reverse complement.
GACCAATTCTGCACAGAAGCATTGTGTGCTGGGAGGGCATCACTTTTCATCCATTGCCTGCAGTGATTCACAATATCCATTTAGTCACAGTAGTTAGCTAACCATGTTACTGCTGATAGCATAGCATGGTTTTGAGCTCCTGGAGCCCATTGGAGGTCTGAGATTACTATTTGCAATGTATGAGTAGGGAAACAATGCTTATTTGAGTGAGACAGGCAAATTACAAACGCTTGGTTTACACTATATTATGTGTACAGGTAACACATAATCTTCCTTAGATACTTATCAGTAGTACAGAATAAACAAGTGAAAACATCTCACTCCATTTTTCTTTCTCTTTCTTTTCCACACCCTCTTCTTACTGTAAGTAGCAAATGCTACGCTATTTTTTATTTGACAATACCGGTCATAAATCTTAATTTTTATAGCTTCATTTAAGTATTTTTGCCTCATGGCAATCTGACGACCATAACTTTTTTATTTTTCCATTGACGTAGCTTGTTTTTTTGCAACAAGTTGTATTTGTCAATGGTACCAATTAAAGGAACAAACACATTATTGTTAAACTTTGGAGGGGGGCAAAAAAAAAAAATTGCAATTCCACCATTTTTTTTTTACATCATTCACAATCTTAAAGTGTTATGATACAAAAAATATATTTTTATGATTGATTAATTTTATTCAATAAAAACAATTTTTATAGAAAAATATGTTTATACTTTTTTTTTACTTGTGTACATTTTTTTTAAACTTTATTGAAAATTATTATTTTTTGTTTTGTTTTCCACTAGGGGTATTTCATTGATCAGTTTTAGTTTTAAATAATATTACACTATGCGGTTTCCTTCAGTGCTATTGACTTCGCATGGTCAACTGCTGCTACCTTCATAGTCCTCCTTACTACTGGTTGTGCGGATGGGGGAGATGTGGGACAAGGGTCTCGCGTTCTAGCCTTAACCCCTTCCCGCTGCAGCCACTTTTGACCTTCCTAACAGAGCTTCATTTTTCAAATCTGACGTGTCACTTTATGTGGTAATAACTTTAGAATGCGATTCTGAGAATGTTTCCTCGTGACACATTGGACTTTATGTTACTGGTAAAATTTGGTTGATACATTCAGTATTTAATTGTAAAAAACACCAAAATGTTGGCAAAAAAAGGGGCAAAAATGTGCATTTTTTACAATTTAAATGTATCTGCTTGTAAGACAGATAGTTATACCAAACAAAATAGTTGCCAATTAAAATTTTCAATATGTATACTTTAGATTCGCATTGTTTTTTGAATATCCTTTTATATTTCTAGCACGTTACAAGGCTTAGAACTTTAGCAGAAATTTCTTTCAAGAAAATTTTAAAATCATTTTTTTTTTTATTATAGGGCCCAGTTCAATTGTGTAGTGGCTTTGAGTCGACTATACTTTACAAACCCCCATAAAGCACTCCATTTTAAAAACTACGCCCCTCAAAGTATTCAAAACAGCATTTAGAAAGTTTCTTAACCCTTTTGGGCGTTTCACAAGAATTAAAGCAATGTAGGGGTGAATTTTTTTTTTAGAAATTAGTTTTTAATCCTTTTTTTCTGTAACACAAAAGGTTTTACCAAAGAAACACAACTCAATATTTATTGCCAAGATTTTGTAATTTTTAGAAATATCCCACATGTGGCCCTAGTGTGCTAATGTACTGAAGCACCGGCCTCAGAAGCAATGAAGCACCTAGATGATTTTAAAGCCTTCTTTTTATTAGATTATATTTTAGGCACTATGTCAGGTTTGAAGAGGTCTTGTGATGCCAAAACAAAAGAAACACCCCAAAAAATACCCCATTTTGTAAACTACATCCCACAAGGAATTCATCTACGGGTGTAGTGAGCATTTTGGCCCCACAGGTGTTTCATAGATTTTATTAGAATTTGGACATGAAAATCAAAAATGTAAAAAGGTTTCAACAAGATGTCGGTTTAGCTAAAAAACATATTTTCACAAGAAATAAAGAAGAAAAAGCCCCCTAACATTTGTACAGCAACTTCTGCAGAGCACGGAAATACTCCATATGTGGTCATAAACTGCTGTTTAGGCACAAGGCAAGGCTCAGAAGGGAAGGAGCGGCATTTTGCTTTCGGAGCGCAGATTTTGCTGGATTGGTTTCTCTGCACTATGTCACATTTGTAAAGCACCTAAGGCACCAGTACAGTGGAAACTCCCAAAAAGTGACTCCATTTAGGAAACTACACTTCTTGAGGAATTCATCTAGGGGTGTACTGAGCATTTTGGCCCCTGTGTTTCATAGTTTTTATTAGAATTGGGCAGTGAAAATCAAATTATTTTTTCGAATAAGACGTAGATCTAGCACAAAATTTGTTATTTTCTCAACAAATAAAGAAGAAAAAGAACCCCAAAGCAATTTCTCCCGAGTACGGCAATACCCCATATGTTGTCATAAACTGCTGTTTGGGCACACAGTAGCGCTCAGAATGGAAGGAGCGCCATTTCGCTTTTGGAATACAGATTTTGCTGGATTGGTTTCTGGGCGCTATGTCGCATTTGCAAGGCCCCTGTGGGACTAAAACAGTAGAACCCCCCAGAAGTGACCTCATTTTGGAAACTACATCCCTCAAGGTATTCACCTAGGGGTGTAGTGAGCATGCTAACCCCGCATGTGTTTTCCAGAAATTAGTGTACACTCGATGTTACAGAGTACAAATGGCAATTTTTCCATAGATATGCCAATATGTGGTGCCCAGCTTGTGCCACAATGAACAGACAGCTCTCTAATTATAGCGTCCATGGCCACGGGCCGACGGGTTTACTCACCTCCCGATGCCCGCAGCCATGGATCTGTGAACGCTGGTCCCCATCTCCTTCATAGGGGATGCCAGCGCTCACTTCCGCCCCGGGTCCGCTGTGTCTCGTAGGGTGCGCGCACACGCCCGTGAACGCTCTTAAAGGGCTAGCGCGCACACATGAAAACAATCATCATCATCAATCCACTTCATTCCTAGCCTATAAGAAGGCCCTAGCCCTTCTGACCCATGCCTGAGCGTTGTTAGTTTATCCCAAGTCTGTCTTGCAAATGGTCCCTTAGTGTTTTTCGTTCCAGTTGTTACCCATGCCCTGTTACCTGTTCCTGTATCCCGTGCTGTGTTCTTGTTCCTGTGCCTACAAGTGCTGGAGTCGTGTCCTACTGCCCCTGCTGTCGTTTGCCACATTCAGTGTCTTCTGTCACGTCCTGTGTCTTCTGCCACGTCCTGTGTCTTCTGCCAAGTCCAGTGTCATCTGCCACATCTTGTACTGCCCTTCCTCGTCTGGCGCAACCTGCTCCACCGACCTCCATCCATGCTGAAGCCACAGCCACCGTCTGGACTAGTTCAGGTACCCGTGTGTTACGAACTGCCTTTAGACTTTTGTATAGACTGAGACCTGGTCAGCTGCCTCTGCACTATGGCGGAGCGGCCTAGTGGGTCCACATACACTGTGACCGTGACACTAATTATTATGCTGTGTTTCCCGGTTTTAGAAACACCCTACATGTGGCCCTAATCTTCTGTCTGGAAAGAGTACCATGCGGAATTAAGGCCTAATTTGGCGATTTACAAAGTATTGGTTCACAATTGCAGAGGCTCTGATGTGAAATATTAGAAGAAACCCCTGAGAAGTGACTCCATTTTGGATACTACACCCCTCAAGGCATTTATTAAGGGGTATAGTGAGCATTTTCATCCCACGGGTCTTTTTCATAAATTAATGCGCTGCAGAAGGTGCAAAGTAAAAATTAAAAATTTTCCCTAGATATGCCATTTCAGTGGCAAATATGTTGTGCCCAGCTTGTGCCACCAGAGATACACACCCCAAAACTTGTTAAAAGGATTCTCCCGGGTATGGGAATGCCATATATGTGTAAGTAAACACCTGTTTGGGCACAGTGAGCAGGGCCGCCATCAGGAATTTCAGGGCCCCCTACAGCTAAATTTTCTGGGCCCCCCTACCGTGGCACCGCCTGTTAACGGTACTCCATCCAGCACTATATCATGGTACCCAGGGCCGCCATCAGGGGGGGTATTATGGGTACTGATGTGAGAGGCCCGGCCAAACCTAATTGAAAGGGGGGCCCGGAAAACTGCCGCGACTTGCCTTTGGTAGAAAAAAAACAGGCCCCTGCAATGGGGCCCGTTTTTTTCACCAAAAGAATGTCGTGAGCTGCGGGCCCCCCTTTCAATTAGGTTTGGCCGGGCCTCTCACATCAGTACCCCGAATACCCCCCCTGATGGCGGCCCTGGGTAGCATGGGGGTCGTCATGGGGGCCGTCAAACACTGCCGCCCGTGCGACCGATCGCGCGCACCCGCAAACTCCCGCGCATGCGCACCCGCGACCGCCTGGAACCGCGCACCGAATTTTGAGGCAGATTTTGACCTGCCCCACACTATCTTGCCGCGTTTTTTGCCCGCGGCGATTGAGGACAGCAGACAAAAACGCAGGGAAAAATGCATTTTCTGCCTCCTATTGATTTAGATGGGAGGTCAGAGGCGGAACCGCGGCAAGAAAGGACGTGCTGCTTTTTCTTTTTTCCGCGACTGCCTCCCATTGATTTCAGATTAAATCAATGGGAGGCGGTTTTGGAAGTTCTTTGGTGCTGATTCTGACGCAGTGTCCGAGTCAATATCAAGGCCCAAAAACTCTGTGAACTGGGCCTTATTGTTAGGGCTTATTCAGACGAACGTGTAATACATCAGTGCAACGCGCGTGATTTTCACGCGCCTCGCACGGACCTATGTTACTCTATGGGGCCGTTCAGACTGTCAGTGATTTTCATGCAGCGTGTGTCCGCTGCGTAAAACTCACGACATGTCCGATATTTGTGCATTGTTCGCGCATCACGCACCCATTGAAGTCAATGGGTGCGTGAAAATCACGCCCAGCACTTCCGCAGCCGTATAAACTATGAATGAAAACAGAAAAGCACCACGTGCTACAAACATACAAACAGAGTGTCATAATGATGGCGGCTGCGCGAAAATCACGCAGCCGCGCATCATACGCTGCTGACACACGGAGCTGTTATGGACCTTTTGCATGCGCAAAACGCCACGTTTTTGCGCACACAAAAAGCACACGCTTGTGTGAATCCGGCCTTAGGGTAGGAACACACTAGGGATGAACACTGCGGATTTTATGCAACACATTTTATTGTGGAAAATCCGCAGCGTATTACAGTGGCAGCAGAGTGGATGAGATATGAACAAATCTCATCCACACGCTGCAAAAAAAATGGACCTGCAGTGTGGCTTTTTAAGCCACAGCATGTCAATTTATTCTGTGGAATCGCTGCTCCTCTGTTGCGGAAATGCTGCGGTTCTGCCGCAAAAAGCACACATGAGAAAAAAAAAAGGCACTTTTTTAAATTTATAACAAAGTTTAGACTTACCCCGGCCGTAGTCCTGGTGACGCGATCCTCTATTCTTAGCGCAGCCCGGCCTCCTGTCATGACGTTTCATCCCATGTGACTGCTGCAGGTCACATGGTCTACAGCGTCATCCCAGGAGGCGGGGCTACGTTCAGAAGAGAGAGATGCGTCACCTAAACTACGGCCGGGGCAAGTCGAAACTTTTTTTTCCCTGCAGGATTCCCGCAGCGGACACGCCTCACGAAACCTGCGCCACTATTTGGTGCGGTTTTGCTGGCGGAATTCCCTGCGGCTACCGGGGCGGATAAGCTGTGTAGTTTTACTCAGCATATCCGCCTAGTGTGTCCCTTATGATGTCGCTCCTGGAGCTGCTGCCGGTCTCTAAATAGGCAGTTGGTCCAGTAGAATTTGGAATTATTTTTTTGTGTGAACCAGCTTAAAAAAATACACCGTTCGCTTCCGTTCCGTCTGAGGTTTCCGTCGGGTGAACCCCGCAACGGAAAGTGAAAGTGACAGCTTCCGTTTCCGTCACCATTAGCGCAGTCGACTACGCTATTGATTCCGTCCGAAAACCTGCCGCAATGGTGACGAACGGAAACCATTAGCGATGTTTCCGTCACCATTGAGATCAATGGTGACTGAAACGGAAGCTGTGCTGTCACTTTCACTTTCCGTTGCGGGGTTCACCCGACAGAAACCTCAGACGGAACCCCGGAGCGGAAGCGAACGGTGATGTGAACAGGCCCTAACACAAAAGTTTTGTGTTTTTTTAAGCTGGTTCACAAAAAAAAATAATTCCAAATTCTACTGGACCAACTGCCTATTTAGAGACCGGCAGCAGCTCCAGGAGCGACATCATAAGGGGCACACTAGGCGGACACACTGAGTAAAACTACACAGCTTATCCGCCCCGGTAGCCGCAGGGAATTCCACCAGCAAAACCGCACCAAATAGTGGCGCAGGTTTGGTGAGGCATGTCCGCTGCGGGAATCTTGCAGGGAAAAAAAAGTTTAGACTTGCCCCGGCCGTAGTTTAGATGACGCATCTCTCTCTTCTGAACGTAGCCCCGCCTCCTGGGATGATGCTGTAGACCATGTGACCACTGCAGCAGTCACATGGGATGAAACGTCATGACAGGAGGACGGGCTGCGCTAAGAATAGAGGATCGCGTCACCAGGACTACGGCCGGGGTAAGTCTAAACTTTTTTATAAATGTAAAAAAGTACCTTTTTTTTCTCTCATGTGTGATTTTTGCGGCAGAACCGCAGCATTTCCGCAACAGAGGAGCAGCGATTCTGCAGCATAAATTGACATGCTGCGGCTTAAAAAGCAACACTGCAGGTCCATTTTTTTTGCAGCGTGTGGATGAGATTTGTTCATATCTCATCCCCTCTGCTGCGACTGTGATACGCTGCAGATTTTCCACAATAAAATGTGTTGCATAAAATCCGCAGTGTTCATGCCTAGTGTGTTCCTACCCTAAGGCCGGATTCACACGAGCGTGTGCTTTTTGTGTGCGCAAAAACGTGGCGTTTAGCGCATGCAAAAGGTCATAACCGCTCCGTGTGTCAGCAACGTATGATGCGCGGCTGCGTGATTTTCGCGCAGCCGCCATCATTATGACACTCTGTTTGTATGTTTGTAGCACGTGGTGCTTTTCTGTTTTCATTCATAGTTTATACGGCTGCGGAAGTGCTGGGCGTGATTTTCACGCACCCATTGACTTCAATGGGTGCGTGATGCGCGAACAATGCACAAATATCGGACATGTCGTGAGTTTTACGCAGCGGACACACGGACACACGCTGCGTGAAAATCACTGACAGTCTGCACGGCCCCATAGAGTAACATAGGTCCGTGCGAGGCGCGTGAAAATCACGCACGTTGCACGGATGTATTACACGTTCGTCTGAATAAGCCCTAACAATAAGGCCCAGTTCACAGAGTTTTTGGGCCTTGATATTGACTCGGACACTGCGTCAGAATCAGCACCAAACAACTTACAAAACCGCCTCCCATTGATTTAATCTGAAATCAATGGGAGCCAGTCGCGGAAAAAATAAAAAGCAGCACGTCCTTTCTTGCCGCGGTTCCGACTCTGACCTGCCATCGAAATCAATGGAAGGCAGAAAATGCATTTTTCGCTGCGTTTTTTGTCTGCTGTCCTCAATCGCAGCGGGCAAAAAACGCAGAAAAAAACAAGGCAAGATAGTGTGGGCAGGTCAAAATCTGCCTCAAAATTCTTTAAGGAATTTTGAGGCAGATTTTTTCGGCCTGCAAAATACTCTGTGTGAACAGGGCCATACATAAACAGCACTTTGAGACACTTTACTCACCGTGTCAGAAGAGCTGCTCCCACTCCAGTCCTCTTCAGGCGATGTCTTCGGTCCAGATGTCGTCCTTCACCTCCAGGCTCCAGGCTCCAGAAAATGGCGGGGATCGTAGAACTGCCGCCATGCAACAACTAGACTCCTCCCCCTCTCCTTACGCAGCCACGCTCTGGAGAAGGAGGAGGAGGCGGAGTCGGACGAGGAGGCGGAGTCGGACGAGGAGGCGGAGTCGGAGGCGGAGGACGAGGAGGACGAGTCGGAGGCGGGCCAGCAGGTAAGTCTAATGCGCCGCTGTCCAGTGTGGCTGTCCTTCCCCCTAGATCTTGTGTTGCGGGCGCACCGCCTCCCTCTCGGCGGCGCGCCTGGTCGTTCGCTCGTGGGCGCGCGCGCTTGCGGTCGTTCGCGCGCGGTCGCGCGCTCGCTCGTACGCGCGCAAGCGGGCGGTGTTTCGCGGCGGTGATAAGAGGGGGGCCCGCAGCTCATGGCGGTGTTTCACGAGAGGGGGGCCCGCAGCTCACGACATTGTTTTGGTGAAAAAAACAGGCCCCATTGCAGGGGCCTGTTTTTTTCTACCAAAGGCAAGTCGCGGCAGTTGCCGGGCCCCCCTTTCAATTAAGTTTGGCCGGGCCCCCTACACTACTACCCCTAATACCCCCCTGATGGCGGCCCTGACAGTGAGGGAGTGCCACTTGACTTTTGGAGCGTGGATTTTGCTTGGTAGTAGTTTTGTTTAAGTATTGCTGGTATTTCAGTTTATAATGTGGGGGCATATGAAACGTGTGTGGAGTAATAATGGGGTAAAAAAATAAAAATAAAATGATCCATAGATGTGTGTTACGCTGTAAAGCAATCCTTTATGCACAGGCCAGTGTTTTCACAGATAAATGGTGTCCTTTCTTATCCCCCTTTTGGTACACACTCTGCACCTTTGCAGTTTGTGGAATTTTGCTGGGAAAGTGTTGTCCTGGTATAATACAGGCGCCCTCGCTTCCAGCAGATATGTTTGATCCCTTCCCTTCCTGCTTCCCTTATTTTAGGGCCTTGATAAATCGTATCTTGAAACAAAAATGTTCCCCCTCGGGCCTGCACAACTGCATGTTTTTTCTTTCTTGACTTATTGGAGCCTTAACTTATTTTATTTTTTCATAGACGTAGTGATGTGAGGGCTGTTTTTTTGCGGAATGAGCTGTAGTTTTTATTGGTACCATATTGGGGTACATGTGACTTTTTGATCACTTTTTATCCTATTTTTTGGGAGTCAAGGTGACCAAAAAACAGCAATTCTGGCATAGTTTTTAGTTGTTTTTTTAGTATACAGCATTCACCATGCATTATAAATTACATGTTAACTTTATTCTTCAGGTCATTACGATTCCGACTATACCAAATTTATAGAGCTTTTTTATGTTTTAAAACTTTTTGCATGGTTTATATATTTTTTCCATAATAAAGGACTTGATAAGGAAAAAAGGGCGATTGTGTTTTATTTTATTACTTGAAACGTTTATTTTATTTTTTACAACTTTTATTTTTACTGTTTTTTTCACTATTTTTACTATTTGTTTTTGTCCCACTAGGGGACTTGAAGGTCTAACTGTCTGATTTATGTTCTAACTCATTGCACTACCTACTGTATGTAGTGGAATGTATTAGAACTGTCAGTTGTTTACTGACAGCAAACCGTTTAGGCTCCACCTCAGTCGGGACCTAATAGGCTTCCATAATGGCAGACTCAGAGGCCACTGTTAGGCCTCCTGTTGCCAAAGCAGCCATCGGCACCCCTGACATCGTATCCCAGGGCTGCAAATTTGCTTCAAACCACTAAGGGCTCGTCCACACATAACGGAATTGCGTATTTTACAGTAGCAGAATACAGTAGCAGGAAAGTGAGATCTAACAAATCCCATCCACACGCTGCGTAAAATTTCTGTACAGAAATTCACTTGCGGTGCATATTTTTTGTACTGCAGCATGTCAATTCCTGCTGTGGAAAGTCGACTGAATTGCTGCGTTTTTCAGTGGAGATGTCACATCTCCCAGCTTTGAAAAAAACACAGCAAAATCTGCACCATTTTCTGCAGTAAAAACCACAGGAAATGTCTGCTAGTTTTAATGGAAATGATACAGAAATTTTCTTCAGAAATTCCATTACGTGTGGACAAGCCCTTAGATGCAGCGATCGCTTTTGATCACTGCATCTAAGGGGTTAATGGCAGGGATCGGAGCTAGCACTAATCCCTACCATTACAGCAGCGTATCAGCTTCTGAGCCCACACAGTCTTGCCGACGGGATCGGAAGCCTTTTGGGCCCTCAGGCCTTCAGGTGGGGACAAGGAGGGTTCCAATACTAGGCAGACCAGGAGGCCAGTGTTAAGCCTCCAGTTGCCATTGTAGCCATCGGCACCCCGGCGATTTTGTCGCTGGGGTGGCGATTGGCTACAAACACCTTAAATACATTTTGATATTTAAGGTGTTAATGGTGGGGATCAGAGCTAAATTCGGTCCCCGCCATTACAGCACGGTGTCAGCTGTAACATACAGTTCACACCCGGGGATGATGGCACGGACTCAGCTTTTGTGCCAGTTCCATCCATTTGTCGTATGGATACGGCAATTTGTGGATAGCATTGGCTTTCCATGACATATCCATAGGACAAATGTCCGGAAGGGATTAAAGGGGGGTCCAGTAACATCTAACATTTATCAACTATTCAGTGGATAGGTGATAAAAGTTTTAGTCTGGAATACCCCTTTAAGTAATGAAAAGTATAGTAAAGGAATACCATACCATTTATTAGGCAATATATTATCAAGTCATCCACCCTGATATGTTTTGTAAAAGGTCTTGTACAGTTAGTGCAAAAAAAAAAAATCAATATTAGGACTAGACAGGCTGATCCATGACTGTTGCAAAAAAAGTAGGAAGATGATAAAGTATAAATATATATAATACAGAAAAGAGTAAAGATAAATTTGTTGTCAATAACAAATACAGAAGCAATGTTTGCTTCACTATTACTACTGCCAATGCACAATATGGAAACATAGTTTTACCTTTTAAAAAAATGTCTACTATAACCATGCAGGGAATAATGTGTACAGCTTTGGATAAGTGTTTCTAAAAAGGTAAGATACAGCAGAGCTGGAGTAATCACAGAGATGGACAAACATAGGAAATATGTGGTATCAAGAGATCAAGTTTAAGATTATTTTAAGGTGGAAAAACTGATTTGGTGATTTGGTGTGCAGTACTATATATATAATATCAAAAAACAATACAGAAATGTATTTAATGACCATTTTCATAGCCAAGCACGTAAGGCCATGATCACACATGCAGTTTTGATGCAGTTTTTGGATCAGTTTTTTTTAATTCAAACACAGGAGTGGACACAAAAGAAAGGAGATGCATCAGTCTTTTCGTCAAAGCTTTTTTTCAAGAAAATCTACATCTCGTCCCGCAAAAAACAAGCCCTCATACGGCAATATTGATGAAAAAATAAAAGAGTTATGGCTTTTGGAAGGTGGGGAGGAAAAAAAAAAGTGAAAATCCGAAAAATGGCTGCGGAGGGAAGTGGTTAAAAAGGGTTAATTGTAATATATTGGTGGACTAGGATATTAAGTTCCAGCTGTGGGTGGTTCAGGGTAATAGAGATCTCTCTGGTGCTCATGGATAGTGGATTAATGAGGACATTTGTGGTGGCATCGAGCAATGAAGAGATTTATTATAAAATGCCTAGTTGTCTAGGGTTCAATACCTTGGTGTCCAGTGGGTTACTCACCTCTCCAAGTTCCAGTGTTGTTAGAAGAAGCTAAAGATAATGATGTACTTATTTTTTCATTATTTTATTTATTTATTTATTCTCTGACATTTTCATTCCATAAAGATATTGTCTTTATGGTTATTTATTTTCATTTTTAACTTTGTTATATTCTAGCATTTACATATATAGTAGCATAATACCCTGTGCATGTTAAATTCTGAAATATGTCCTAGCAACTTGAATTACTAAATATTGCATCAGAGGAAATCACAGGGAATCTATCAGATCTACACCATTAAAACAGCCGCAGCCGCACTCCTGCTCCTGCTCGTGTCCCACACTATGTCAGTGCTGTAATAGAATGGCACGTGCACATTTGCAAATGGCAACCTATGGGAGAGAAAGAGCTTGTTTCACAGGGAACACCCACTGAGCTCTGAACTTGCAGGGCCATAAACAGGCATGTCAATACTAGGCCTTGGAACTTAGTAGAACTAGACAAATAGCTAAAAAATATATCTTTTTTTGACAAAGGGGGGGGAAATATAGATTAAACAGGATATATTTCAACCTATCTGACTGGTGTCAGAGGTGTCTGCAGCTGTTTATCTTTCCAGAAATAATATGTATGTGGGAAAATCAGGAAAAATAGCTGTTAGATGAATAATAGTTCTTTCTCGTGAGCTGCAGGCCTCCTGCACATGGCAGAGCTGCGTGTATGGAGCCTGTACGGAGGCACAATGTACCATTGGATTTCTACTATTCATACTATGTAGTCGTAGGTGCCTCTGTACGGCGGCATATTACAGAAGTATTCTCCCCTAGTAGAAATGCTTTTAGGGGAGAATAACTCCATAATATGCCATCCGATGAAACTTGCCACAATTGTTTTTCTGTTGGATTCTGTGTGAAATCATTAATACAGTAAAAAGTCGCGCCTCATAAACTTCTATAGGCGGAGTATTAAGTTTCCGTAAAACGTTCATACTGTGCATGAGCCCTAAGTCTTCGTATTGTGATTGATCCAATTGTTAGGTTGGCATATTTCTTTTGTCTAATCAGTTTATTTATTTCTAATACCAGTAAATGACAGAGTATAATATTATTCAGCATATAGGTGCATTTTAGAGAATTTATCATAGATCCAAATGGTAAACCAGCAGAATATATTAGACATTACACAAAAACAAATCTATGTATGTCAAAATTAAATCAATATAGGGGAAGATTTACTAAGCAATATGTCAACATTCTATGACAAAATAAGGAAAAAAGTACATGGCGTGCCCCAAATGTATTATTTCATGGGGCACAAGTACAGTACATTACACTATTTATGCCTAACTCAACAGCAATATTTTCTGTAAGTAACAATGTACACCTCATACACTAGAACATAATGTCCCAATATACTTGGTTAGAATCAATACTATCATCCTGATTCATTTACTTAGAATGGCTGAATATAAAAACAATTAATTGTGTAATTAATACACTACAGTTATTATGTCTATTAACAATATGAACGCCTCTAAAACAGCCAAACGAAGCCTAAGGGCAAAGCCACACGTGGCGGAATTGCTCTTGAATTCCGCTGCGGACACTCCACAGCGTTAATCCGCAGCGGAGCCGTTTCTCCATTGACTTCCACTTCTATTTAGTAGGGTTCGTTTAGACGAGGCTGAAAATTCCGCTGCGGAGCATAGGCTGCGGTGCGGAATTTGGTGTCCGCAGCATGCGATGGATGTTGCGGAGTTGTGGCGGACTCATGGCGGAATTTCTCCATTGACTTCAATGGAGATTCTAATTTCCGCAATGAAGTCCGCAGCTGTCATGCACATGTTATGTGTGCTGCGGATGCGTCTTGCTTTTTTAACATGACATTTCTTCATTCTGGCTGGACCTATGTATTTCTAGGTCTACAGCCAGACTGAGGAAGTCAATGGGGCTCCCGGAATTACGGGAGCGTTGCTAGGAGACGTCAGTAAATAGTCACTGTCCAGGGTGCTGAAAGAGTTAAGCGATCGGCAGTAACTGTTTCTGCACCCTGGACAGTGACTACCGATCCCAATATACAGCAACCTGTAAAAAAAATAGAAGTTCATACTTACCGAGAACTCCCTGCTTCTGTCTCCAGTCCGGCTTCCCAGGATGACGTTTCAGTCTAAGTGACGGCTGCAGCCAATCACAGGCTGCAGCAGTCACATGGACTGCCGCGTCATCCAGGGAGGTCGGGCTGGATGCCGAAAGAGGGACGCGTCACAAAGACAACAGCCGGTAAGTATGAAATTTGTTTACTTTCACTAGGGAAAGTGCTGTCCCTTCTCTCTATCCTGCACTGATAGAGAGAAGGGAAGCACTTTTACCGCAGTCCGCAGCAGCTAGTCCGCATCAATTTACTTCACATTTTGGGCACATCCGCCGCAGAATCTGCAACGCAGATTTTGTGCGGCATTGATGCGGACAGTTGCGAAGGAAATCCGCCACGTGTGGGCATGCCCTAAAAGAATATTTTGTATTTCAGTAAAACACATAAGTAGACAAAACATACAATTTGCCTGTTTATCTGAAAGAACCAATAGGTTGAGCAACTCTTAGCTTCATACCCACCAAACAAATATGGGCTGCACTAGGTTATATTATACATATTCACTGACAACCAATAATGTACTTTTGAAGTACATGGGGATCAAGTTGTGCCCATCCACCATATTTATGGAACACTCTAGAAAAAACTGATACAATGGGGAGATTTGTAAAACTAAAACAGAAGTGATGTAGTTGCCCATGGAAATAAATCAGATTCCACCTTTCATTTGCAGAGGCCCTTTGGAAAATGACTCCCGTCATTGATTGCCATGGGCAACTATTCCACTTTTCATTTGAACCAGTTTTGATAAATCTCCCCTAATGGGCTGTGCTTAGTGCAGGACCTGAGCGTGTGGTGCCATGTATGCATAATATGGTAGGTAGAGGGTAGAAGTGTAGAAGCACAAGGTTTTATTCTTGGGGAGACAAAATTCAGGTCATCATCATAATAATAGCTAGCCATTATAACTCATGAATATTCTTCTCTTTACACGCACAGTAGAGAACTATCGGCCAGGATCACAAAGAACGTAGTTTTGCCTCTATACAAATCACTAGTCAGACCACATATGGAATATTGTGTAAAATTTGGGCACCTGTGTATAAGATGGACATGTCTGAACTAGAACGGGTGCAAAGAAGGGTGACCAGGGTAATTAAGGGAATAGGCGGATTGCAGTACCAAGAAAGGTTATCAAACTTGGGGCTATTCAGTTTAGAAAAAAGACGACTTAGGGGCGATCTAATTACAATGTACAGATATATAACTGGACAGTACAGAGATCTTTCTAATGATCATTTTACACTTAGGCCTGTAAGGCCCTGTTTAGAGATGAGCGAACTTATGAAAAGTTCGGTTCGGCTAGTTCGCCGAATTTCACGAAAAAGTTTGATTCAGACCGAACTAGTTCTGACCGAACCTGTAATTTCAGTGCGCCGAGCATGGTACTGCTGAAAGAGTTAATGGGCTGCACGAACTCTTTCAGCAACCTTGACAGTACATTCTCGGCGCACGGAAAATACAATTTTAATGTAATAAAAAAAAAATAATACGTTCATACTTACATTCCTCCTGTCCGGCCTCCAGCGATGAAGTTTCATCCATGTCGCCGCTGCAGCCAATCACAGGCTGTAGTGGCGGTCACGCACGTCAGGATGACGTCAGAAGGCCGGCCTCCAGGGATGACGCTTCATCCCACGTGACCACCTCTGGAGCCAATCACAGGCTGCAGCGGCCTCTGCAGCCAATAGTAGGCTGCACCGGCCTCTGCAGCCAATCACACATTCCTCTCCTGAAATACTCTGTGCTGCGCTGCCTTAAACTCTGTGGACAGGTCAGGATCCTGTTTCTTTTAAATGCTGCTGGGGAACCCGCTCGATCCACTATATAAGGCTGCGCTACAGGATCCTGACCTATCCACAGAGTTTAAGGCAGCACAGAGTATTTCAGGAGAGGAGCGTGCAGATTCAGTGCTGCTGTGAACTCTGCTCTTACCATTACGTGGCTCTCAATCTGTTACCTCTCCTCCACTCCTGTCCTCAATAACACCTTCACATGATTGGCAAGTCAAATACTTTGTGCTGCTATGAACTCTGCTCTTACCATTACGTGGTGACTTGCCAATTATGTGAAAGTGTTATTGAGGACAGGAGTGGAGGAGAGGTAACAGACTGAGCTACGTAATGGTAAGAGCAGAGTTCACAGCAGCACTGAATCTGCACGCTCATCTCCTGAAATACTCTGTGCTGCCTTAAACTCTGTGGACAGGTCAGGATCCTGTTTCTTTTAAATGCTGCACTGTAGCGCAGCCTTATATAGTGGATCGAGCGGGTTCCCCAGCAGCATTTAAAAGAAACAGGATCCTGACCTGTCCACAGAGTTTAAGGCAGCACAGAGTATTTCAGGAGATGAGCACGGCCGGCCACGGGCAGCCGGTCGTTTTTCCGAGCCATGCTCCCATTATAAAGTATAGGAGCACCGCCCGTAAAATAAAAAAATAGAACATGTTCTATCTTTTTAACGGCACGGGCACCTTCCCGTGAGAAAACGGGAAGGTACCCGTGGCTAACAGAAGTCTATGGGCCCGCTATTTCGGGTCGTAATTACGACCCGTAATAACGGGTGTTTTTACGGTCGTGTGCATGAGGCCCCGTAATGACGGGTGACTACATGTGTGCACCCGTCATTACGGCAGCGTTGCTAGGCGACGTCAGTAAATAGTCACTGTCCAGGGTGCTGAAAAAGTTAACTGATCGGCAGTAACTGTTTCAGCACCCTGGACAGTGACTACCTATCACAATATACATCAACCTGTAAAAAAAAAAGACGTTCATACTTACCGAGAACTTTCTGCTTCCTCCAGTCCGGTCTCCTGGCCGTTGCCTTGGTGACGCGTCCCTCTCGACATCCCTGGGTGACGTTACAGCCCATGTGACCGCTGCAGCCAATCACAGGCTGCCGCATCAGAAAAAAAGGTCGGACAGGAGGAAGAAGAGGGACTCGTCACCAAGACAACGACCGTATGAAATGCTTTTTATTTTATTTTTAATCAGCAGCCTCTTTTCTCTATCAGTGATTGATAGAGACAAGTGGCTGCCGATTTGTTTAATATTTTTGACCGGGTTCGGTCAAAACGGGTTCGGCCGAACCCGGTGAAGTTCGGATTCGCTGCAAACCGAACTTTTCCTGATGTTCGGACCGAAACTGGGTTCGGTTGTCCCGGTTCGCTCATCTCTAGCCCTGTTCACACAGATTATTTTGCAGGCAGAAAAAATCTGCCTCAAAATTCCTTCAGGAATTTTGACGCAGATTTTCACCTGTCTGCGCTCTCTTGCTGCAGTTTTTGCTGCATTTTTCTCTGGGTTTTTCAACCGCGGCCATTGAGCACCGCAGGCAAAAAGCACTGCTTAAAACGCTTTCTCCGCCTCCCATTGAAATCAATGGGAGGCTGTTTCGGACTTTTTTGGCACTGATTCCATGTGGTTTCCGCATCAAAATCAGCTCCAAAAAACTCTGTGTAAACAGTTCCAAACAAGGACAAGGTGGCATCCCCTACGTCTAGAGCAAAAAAGGTTTCACCAACATCACAGACGGGGATTCTTTACTGTGAGAGCAGTGGGACTATGGAACTCTCTACCAAAGGATGTTGTGGTGGTTGATTCTTTGAAGTTCAAGAAGGGCCTTGATGCCTTTCTTGAAAAAAATAATATTACTGGTTATGGATACTAGATTCTGGAGATGGGATGTTGATCCAGGGATTTATTCTGATTTCCATTTTTGGAGTCAGGGAGGAATTGTTTCCCCTAATGGGGCAATTGGTATCAACCTCATGGGGGCTTTGCCTTCCTCTGGATTAATTATAGGTTGTATTTGATGGACCTGTGTCTTTTTCAAACCTTATTAACTATGTAACTATGTAACATATGCCGTTTTTTGGCAGTTTTTGGCCTCAGTTTTTTTAGCCAAAGCTAATAGTATATTCTAAAGGATGGAATGGTATAAATAAAAGACAGATGCATCTTTTATGTCCACTTTTGTGTTTGGCTCAAAAAACTGAGCAAAAAACTGCAACAAAAACTGTATAAAAAAAATGCCTATGTGAACCTGGCCTAATCATTATATAAAAGGCTTTACCTCTTATCAGTATTATCAGTGCTTGAAGTTTCAGGATATATATGGATCCCAAAATATATATATCAATGTATACACAAATGCATACATAACTGCCACTAGTAAAGGCTATGAAAAACTTTGTAGCCATTTTTTCTAATTAAATATATGTAATAGGTGATTATAAACAATTTTTTTTCTTTAGATTTATTAAAAATGTTCTATTTGTTTTTGAGATGCAGCTACTATGTATCCTCCATGCATAGAAGCTGCCTCAAACTCTGTCAGCTGAATCCATCATCAGCTGGAACAACTGCTTGGCGGACAGTGGCTTGTGAGTGCCTATAACACACAGGAAAACCCTAATAGCGTTTACATCTAAGTTCATGAACCTAGATGTGGTCGATATCAGGGTTAGGGCATGGCCACACGTAGCGGAATTCTTCGGCAACTGTCCGCATCAATGCCGCACAGAATCTGCGTTGCAGATTCTGTGGCGGATCTGCCCAAAATTGGCATTAAATTGATGCGGACTAGCCGCTGCGTATTGAGGTGAAAGTACTTCTCTTCTCTCTATCAGCGCAGGATAGAGAGAAGGGACAGTACTTTCCCTAGTAAAAGTAAAAGAATTTCATACTTACCGGCCGTTGTCTTGGTGACGCGTCCCTCTTTCGGCATCCAGCCCGACCTCCCTGGATGACGCGGCAGTCCCTGTGACCGCTGCAGCCTGTGATTGGCTGCAGCCGTCACTTAGACTGAAATGTCATCCTGGGAAACCGGACTGGAGGAAGAAGCAGGGAGTTCTAGGTAAGTACGAACTTCTATTTTTTTACAGGTTGCTGTATATTGTGATCGGTAGTCACTGTCCAGGGTGCTGAAACAGTTACTGCCGATCGCTTAACTCTCTCAGCACCCTGGACAGTGACTATTTACTGACCGCCTAGCAACGCTCCCGTAATTATGGGTGCACACACGTAGTCACCCGTAATTATGGGAGCACCTTTGACTTCCTCAGTCTGGCTGTAGACCTAGAAATACACATAGGTCCAGCCAGAATGAAGAAATGTCAAGTTTAAAAGCCAATATGCTCCGCAGCACACATAACATCTACATTACATCTGCGGACATCATTGCGGAACTTAGAATCTCCATTGAAGTCAATGGAGAAATTCCGCAATGAGTCCGCAAACAGTACGCCCCACGTCCGCAACAACCATTGTATGCTGCGGACACCAAATTCCGCACCGCAGCCTATGCTCCGCAGCGGAATTGTCCGCAACGTGTAAACGAACCCTACTAAAAAGCTGTGGAAGGCAATGGAGAAACGGGTCCGCTGCGGATTTCCGCTGCAGTGTCCGCAGCGGAATTCCAGAGCAAATCCGCTACGTGTGGCCATGCCCTTATAATGTATGTCAGGGACACACAAGAGCCAGTGTCAGCCGGGCCGTTGGTCCAGCAGACTGACAGATTGGCTTTCAGCAGAGAAGCTGAATCACAAAAAGCAAAAAGAAATTTCTATATAAAACAATTCAAAAAGATTTTTGCTTTTTTTTTTTTTTATAATTTAGCATTACGAAATAACATGTGTATTGATGAAGAATATATTCAATTTCAAGGAAAGGAAATGTAAAATCACTAAATGCATAAATAGAAAAAAAATCCTGACCAGACTTGATGGGCTGTAATATTTAGATAAAAATATCAGCTGTAAAATAAAGCTAAATTAATCCAACTTCTTTTGATTATTGATGTCCCACTGTTTTATGCCTGGAACAACATCCCAGATACATCAGTCATTTATAAATTATTCATTCACGGTTATTTTGGCACTTCAGTTTTTGCACACTTCACAAGGGGACTTCAGGAAAGATAAAGGGGGTAATGACATAGCCTCTTGACATTTACTTTTGAGAAACTATTCATTTTCAATAAAATGAAAAACGAATTAAATAATTGTGACGTTTTTATTGGTAAATGTATCATAAACGCTTAATTTTCTAATTTAATAGTAACTGGGGTTTTGGTTTTTTTCTGGGTTTTTTTTTAAGGCAAAACTCTGTATTCTTTTTCGATGGTGTTAGTTAAGGTAGGTAAAGTAAGGCCATGTTCAGACATGGCAGAGTTTTTCCCGCTGCAAATGTTGGTGCAGATTTGGGGCAATTACACAACGAATCTCCACCAACATTTGCATATTTGACAGGTAATTCAGACGTTGCAGAAAACACAGCGGACTTGCCACAGATTTCAGTTTTTGCATTGCAAAGGCTGAAATCCGCAGTGAAATTCCGCTTCCTCTCAGCAACAGACAGTGCATGCTGCGGACTGAAAATTCTGCACCGCAGCCTATGGTCCGCAGCGGAGTTTTCCGCAACGTCTGAACTAACTTGCCTCAAAATGTGTAGAAACAAATGTAAAAAACGTCCGTTGGAGAATTCTGCTGTGGACTGTCCGCAGCGGAATACCACAGCAATTCTGCCACGTCTGGCCGTGCCCTAATAATGCGAAAAAGCTGAAATATGTTATTAAAACTGCACGTAAAAAATAGACAGGTCCTGAACATAACAAAATTATATCACTAATGTATGAAGGGGAATATCAATAAATGTATATACACACATATGATGTATGTACAAATTGTATAGAAAATTGCGTATGGGGCTCAGATAACTTTCAAAATTGACAAAAAGTGCATTTGACTCTGGTGCATACTTGTCATCTCTTCCAGAATGTCTAGTAGACTCCTGGAAAAAGCGGAGACCTCCAAGAGGAGAAAGCAAATCTCTTGGGTGCCGCGTCTTTTAAAATATACTCACCTCTCCACATTCTTGCAGTCCTCCTCTCTCCTGAGTGCTGCTGCAGACAAAGTTCTGATGTTTTTGCAATGGTTTTTAGAGTCCCTTTCTCAAAAGTAAGCTTATAACTGCCATGACTAATACATTTGGCAATCGTAAAAAAATATATATATTATATTATACAGATTAACACTGCTGAACTAGCTGTTGATCCATAGGACTTCAAAACAAAATAAGCTTGGTAATTGTAGTAAATGTAACCTCTAGGAGGGAAAAAAAATTCTTCCTGGCCCCATAAAATCGGATGGCACCATACATGGACACAGTGACGTCTCTCACTTGTGAAGTGGAATCTATCTACAGGGGTGCTGTGTGTGGAGCTGTCTACAGGGGGGCTGTGTGGCGCTATCTGCAGGAGGCTGTGTGTGGCGCTATCTACAGGGGGCTGTGTGTGGCACTATCTACAGGGGGCTGTATCTGACGCTATATACAGGGGGGCTGTGTCCGGCGCTATCTACAGGGGGGCTGTGTCTGGTGCTATCTACAGGGGGGCTGTGTGTGACACTATCTACAGGGGGCTGTATCTGACACTATGTACAGGGGGGCTGTGTGTGGCGCTATCTACAGGGGGGCTGTGTGTGGTGCTATCTACAGTGGGGCTGTGTGTGGCGCTATCTACAGGGGGCTGTGTGTGGAGCTATCTACAGGGGGCTGTGTGTGGAGCTATCTACAGGGGGGCTGTGTCTGGAGCTATCTCCAGGGGGTTGTGTGTGGCGCTATCTACAGGGAGACTGTGTCTGACGCTATCTACAGGGGAGCTGTGTGTGGAGCTATCTACAGGGGGCCTGTATCTGGAGCTATCTACAGGGGGCTGTGTCTGGAGCTATCTACAGGGGGGCTGTGTCTGGCACTATCTACAGGGGAATGTGTGGGGAGCTATCTACAGGGGGACTGTGTGTGGAGTTATCTACAGGGGGCTGTGTGTGGAGCTATCTACAGGGGCCCTGTATCTGGAGCTATCTACAGGGGGCTGTGTCTGGAGCTATCTACAGGGGGGCTGTGTCTGGCACTATCTACAGGGGAATGTGTGGGGAGCTATCTACAGGGGGACTGTGTGTGGAGCTATCTACAGGGGGCTGTGTGTGGAGCTATCTACAGGGGGGCTGCGTCTGGCGCTATGTACAGGGGGGCTGTGTGTGGAGCAATCTACAGGGGGCTCTGGTGGATGATTTTTCCATTGACCGGTAGCAGCGTTACACAACTGGGAAAAAAAATCTCCATCATGTAACTCTGCTACCTGTCAATTGAAAAGTCATCCACCACAGGGTCTCCCTCTTGACTTTCATTGTTCTCAGCCTTTTAGTTTGTCCTGCAGCTGCTGCCGTGATGAGCAAATGTTATACCCAAGATATGAAAAGTAACATAAAAACGATATAACCTGATCCATAATATCTGTGATATCCAGACAGTCTAGAGATCTGCAGTGAGAATGTGCGCTTGTTATTTGCAGAAGGATCTGGCCGTGACTTGATGTGTTGATGCAGGATATTGGGCGTAGTTAGGGGCATGGCTTAAAATGTCCCTCTTTTCCGAATTCAAAAGTTGGGAGGTATAGAGGGAACCGTAGATAGGCAACTCTCAGTGCAGGTTCTTGCTGATGCCAGAGTGGCCCCCAGCTAATGGGATTTCCACAACCAGTGATCAATGTAGACAGGATTCCAGGCACTCCCACACACAACATGGGCACAGAGACACCACACCACAGGAACAAGAGGACAAAGAAAACAGGCTCGCAGTAAGACCAGGAGAGGGGCAGAGAACCTTTCACTGGAAGTGACGACGTGCAAAACATGTTTTGGGGTTTTTCTCCCAACCTTGGATTGTTTGGTCTGTATACCCTGGCTTGCTCTATATGGTTTTGGCTTCCTTATGTATGTATATTGTTGATGCTATGTCTGAACCGTATATAACTAACAGTGAGGAAGCTATCCTTTGCACTACTAGCACTTTATCATTTATATAGCTATGGTGGGATAGTATAGCATAGGATTCTGGGTTGGGACTCATGGGTATTTTATGCACGATTATATTTTATTTGTACTAATATTTGTAATTAATAGTAATTCTTTTTATTGGTGGTTAGAATTTGCAGGCTGCACACACTTTACATATAGTTAGACCAGCCCTGTTTTTTAATTTGGTGTACTTATACCTATGTTTGTTATATATTTGGCATACTGTGCCTTTAAGCGCTATTGTCTCGCTGTTATGTGTAGCTGCTGTTGTTGTTGTTGTTGTTGTTGTTGTTGTTGTTGCGGCAAGTGTATTCTTATTCCTTCCGCTATTTGGCACTTATACAGTGGTGAAACTGGCCATTGTCTGACAAAGATGGGAGGAGGCATGCTACGACATTCTACAGTGGAGAAAAGGGTGGTTGATTCCACCACTGAAGGCAGTGTGCACATTTTATATCTTGTTACATTTATTGACTACTTTTGCAAGGTAAAGCAAAGTGTTTGGCTTGCTTGCATTATAAATTTGGGGGGCCAGAATATCCGGTCCAGACACCATTTTTGGCTGCATATGTTGCTCTGTGACAAGGTGATGACGGACGCATGAGCATCACATCTAAAGTCATCATTTATATTATAAAAGATTGTATTCAAAATTGTTAGCTTGCCAAGTAGTGTTCAGTGTTGGGAGCAAGACATGAGCTCTGCATAGTGTTGTTAAGAAAAGGTGTTGTTGCAAGAAGGAAACTTGGAAAAGCTGCTGTTAAGTTAGAAAGAGTAGGAGAGACCGATTGCTTTGGAGTTGGAACTGAGAAGCCTGAGTCAACTGGTGAGGATCGACCTAGTCAGTATCCAATGTTGGGCCCGGGTGTAACGTCTATGGCCATGGACATCTGTGTTCTCTGTGACATCTCCCTCCAGGGAGACGCCGGCACTCACTTCTGGGTTTTGGGACTGTTAGGGCGCATACGCCCATGCGCGTACGGCCTTAAGGGGCCAGTACGCGTCCAGCTGTCATTATTCAATAATTAGCCCAGAATACTGCTGGACTATAAAAAGGGCTCTGCCCACTTGATCCTTGCCTGAGCGTTGTTGTATACCTAAAGTTTGTCTTGCAAATGGTCTCCCAGTGTTTTCCAGTTCCCAGTGTTACCCATAGCTGCTGCCTGTACCCTGTATCCCGTGCTATTGTATCTACTGAGCCATCTACAGTGAAAGTCGAGTCGTGTCTTCCGCTGCATCCACTGAGCCATCTACAGTGAAAGTCAAGTCGTGTCTTCTGCTGCATCCACTGTGCCATCTACGGTGGGAGTCAAGTCGTGTCACTGCTACTGTCTACATTGCCTCAGGTACCCTTTCTGGACTATAGACATTGTTTTGTACCTAGTTGGCCAGCTGCTATCCCGCTACGCGGTACGGCCCAGTGGGTCCACACTCCGCGCCGTGACACCGGGATGGCAACAGGTCCTAAAGAGTGAGCAGTTGTGGTGTGTGAGGCCCCACTGTACAGATAGCTGGGATAGGGGCGGTGAAGGGTATGTACAGGAGACGTAACCAAAGACATTGAGACAAAAGTGTACCAGCAGTGACCAGCCATAGTGGAAGACTAAGGGGAGAGTCGGTCTATGTTGAGGCCTATAGGGTCTGTTTAGAAAGCAGCCAGCAGCCACGAGCTCAAGAGGCACTAGTTCCCGAAGTACGCAGTAGGAGCCACCATCTCAAGGCCTACTATGCCCATGCAGATAGCCTCTTGTATCGAGGAAGGATGTCTTTCACCCAGTGGTCACCTCAGAACAAGCGAGATTAATTTTAATTTTAAATAAAATAACTAAATTGTACAGAGTGGGAAGTACTGTACAGAATACATTGTCTTTGGCCGTGTGTGGCAATCCAAATTGTATATATTGTAAATGTGCAAGTAAGGTTTTCAAGTTTGGCACTCTAGTTCCTACTTTATTTAATGTTTTCCGTGGGGTATCCACCATCTTGCCCCACCCTCTTCCACCTTGATGACTTGTTCATCATCTGGAGAGAGCCAGTCTAGAAAAATACAGAATTCCACAATAAACTTAACTCAGTGGGACAAAAAAATATCACCTTATACCAGCACACTAACAGGATAGAATTTTTTGATCTGTTGATCTCACATTGAAACTCGCAAATTGCAATTTTCGACTAATACACTTTTCAAAGCAGTCAACACGAAAAGCTATCTTTAATTTAAATGTGGACATTACAAAAAGTGGCTTCAATATGTGTCTTACAGTCAATTTAAATGGATCACAAAGGACTGTAGCAGAGATAGTGATATTATAGACCATGAAAAGAACCTAAAAAAAATTATTCAAGGAAAAAGGTTATCCTAAGAACATCATAAACTCAGTCTAAAATAAAGCAAAACAGCTAAACCAAACAGATTATCTTCAAACTCTGAAGGAGAAATAGTCAGAAGGAGAAATATAGAGATAATTGTCACGGTCACAGGGTATGTGGACCCACTAGGCCGCTCCGCCGTAGCAGAGAGGCAGCTGACCAGGTCTCAGTCTATACAAAAGTCTACAGCCGTTCGTTACACTCGGGTACCTGAACTAGTCCAGACTGTGGTTGTGGCTTCAGCATGGATGGAGGTCGATGCAGGAGGTTGCGCCAGATGTGGTGGGCAGTACAAGATGTGGCCGAAGACACTGGTCGTGGCAGAAGACACTGGTCGTGGCAGAAGACACTGGACATGGCAGAAGACACTGGACGTGGCAAACGACAGCAGGTGCAGTAGGACACGACTCCAACACTAGTAGGCACAGGAACAAGAACACAGCAGGGGATACAGGAACAGGTAACAGGGCACGGGTAACAACTGGAACGGGAAACACTAAGGGACCATTTGCAAGACAGACTTGGGATAAACTAACAACGATCAGGCAAGGATCAGAAGGGCTGGGGCCTTCTTATAGACCAGGAATTCATGTGGGTTGATGATGATGATTATTTTCATGTGCGCGTGCTGGCCCTTTTTAGAGTGGGCACGAGCGTGCGCGCGCACCCTAAGGGACACAGCGGACCGGAGCGGAAGTGAGCGCTGGCGTCTTCTAGGAAGGACACGGGGACCACCGCTCACAGATCCATGGCTGCGGGCGTCGGGAGGTGAGTGAACCCGATGGCCCACTGCCATGGACGCTACAATAGTCAGTCGTAGTAGAAGTAAGGTTGCAGTAGTAGTTAGAGTAAGGCTCTATTCACATTATCATTATGGGCTTTCTGTTAGGGTCTTCAGTCTGCAGCGCTATTCGTGCAGTCAAAAATTTTGGAGCCCAGACGGAAAGCTGCCAGACCCCTTATAAGTCAATGTTATCTGTCAGGATTCATTGGGATACATTTGAAAACAGATCCATCATAGATGTAATAGCTCTATTATGGAAAGTCATGACACTAGTGTGAACAGGGCCTTAGACAGCAGGGGGTAATTCTTCTGTAGAATACTAGATACTTTTGTGATTCACAACCTATGAAAGGCTGCTTCAAGGAAATCACAAACACTTCTAAAATGACTGTATTCTACAATATCTCAGGTTTACCAGAAAAAAAATAATGTGTTAATGTTCACACCTAAAAATGATTTCTTGCCTTAGTCATGCTTCTAAAAAAGACTAGTCATTTGCAATTTCATATTGTGATATGGAAAATTTTCCATCTAAGATGTAAAATCCAAGTTAGGGGGATGCAGAAACGATGTGCAATAAAAGTACTTTTTTGGCCTTAAGCTGTAGATAAATTGTGAGTTGTGGGCTGATGTAGTTAAACAACAGCTGTTCAGATTTAAAATAGAATTCTGGAAAAGATCCCCAAAAGATAACACCTCTGAAGTTGAAGCATTTACTTTGATACATCTGCTATTAGGAACCACAGGAAATCTGCGCAGACAGTCTTTTGCAGGTTGCTGTTTCACAATTATCCCTTTCATTCCAGTATGTTTTCAAACCTCATTTTGTGGGAGTCCCTATGATTTCAGATGACCACAGGTGACATTTGACCTTTATTTATGTAGATAATTTGTCTGCTCAAGTCCAGGGGAGCTGAGAAACAAATTTCTGCATGTAAATAATAAAAACAGCAAGACTGGTATTTTCAGAAGTAGTTTACAACTTTATTCTACAACCTTTAAGCTTTTTCCGTGCAACAGTACTTTAAGAGATTTACACCCAATAAAATGTAAACTTATTTATTTTTGTTCATTTATTACACTGGGGTTTTTACTGCTTGCATGAAACACCGTAACACTTCCAATGAATTTCCGAATCTGCAAAACATCATTTGTTGAAATCTTAGGTGAATTTGTTGAAATCTTAGGTGAATCGTAAACGCTGCTATTTTTTAACTGCTGCTAACTTGTGAATTCCCAATTTATTCTGTGGTCTGAAGGATTATTAGAAGGTCTGTAATCAGCAGATACTGTAAACACTGTAATAAATCTGGTTGTCCTCCCTCAGTTCATCTCAAGATTTAAGATACAGCAGATAAGAATTGAATCAACTTTCAAAATAAATGTAACCATTTCCCTGCCATGGTATTCAGGTCAATTTTCCAACTTTTGACATACACAAACAAAAACTGAATTCTAAATGAATAATAAAAAAAATCATATTATAGACCCATACCTGTATATTTTCTGAAAGTAGACATCTGACACTTTATATCAATAGACACTTTCATTCAATTTTACATCCAAGTATGAGGTATTGCAAAAAATGCTTAAAAATGTATACTTGTAGCTAAACGTCTGAGACACAATACTTTCTAAAAATAAAAGTTCAAGATGTGCAGAATTCATACATGCCACTTGTGTCTAGGTTAACATGCACATATGTTCATAAAATCATTAAAACCGAAGAGATTAAACATTTGAGTTATGATGTCAACTAATGCTCTGTGTTACTCACCTCCCCCGCTCCAGCAGCATGTCTTTGCTGGCGGCCGTGGCTCCAGCCGTCAGTTGTGTCAGATTACTAAGCAACCCGACTACTTTTCACTCCAGCGATGCCCTCTGCTGGTAGCCACAGACCTGCTCCCCCATTCTGCGACTCTCTTTCTTCCCATTGTTGTCCACATCAGGTTGCCATGACATCCAGCGCTAATGAACACTCCGGTATAAACACCTTACCTGCAAATTAGGGTACATCTTTGTTTGGCTCTTTGTTCATGATCCTAACTTTGACCTTAACACTAATCCTGACCTTGACGTTTGTCCTGTTTTGGAATTTGTTTCTGTCTTCCTCCTTAGATTTGTCGCCTTGTACTACACCTAGATCTGACCCTTGGTCCGTTCGCTGGCTACGCTTCCTGTCTCATCCTCTGTCTTGTTGCATCTTGATCGCTTCCCTTGTGATGACTACTGACTCCGTTCCTGATTACTATACAGTTATTTCAGCTCACTTGCCACTAAATAGTGACTTTTCGGGGAACCGCGACCTGGGAATCCGACCGGGAAAGTCCATACCTCCTTGCGGGGTTAAGGGAGAAGAACGGGGTGACTTCTTATACTCCTCACCCCAATCTTGCCAGCACCAAACGGATCCACTTTTTTGGTGAGAGCCTGAACAGTCTGATTAGGGGCAGGAGATCATTACATGGGTAACTGCTCAGCTTTTTATTCCTTTAGAAAAAAAAAAAGACCAACTACTTGTGACAATCCGTGAATACATGTCCTCACTGATTGATTAATTAATATGAACAAAAGACAACAATTCAGGTATCACCGGCACATGCAACCCCCCCTCCCGGTAATTGGAAGGCTATACAAGGGTTTTTTCTGCTGTGATTTTTCTGCTGTCACTTGCAGCTTCCCTCTCCATAGACAGAGAACCAAGTAAAACTTTTCATACTGCTGTGCCCTGAATATTGCACCTAGTTTTCAGACTGGTATAATTTGAAAATTAAGATTACCAAAAGCTCCATCCCTTACATTCTAGTTACATATATTGTAATTCTATAAACTCCTAATGCATGATAGAAACAGGCTAGGTAATGCCCCTATAGTGCACCCTCCCTCTTTTAATGCAAAAGCAACTCCATAATAGATATTTATACACAGAAAAATCGGAGTACGAAGACAGGTATATATAAAATATAACAAATTTTATTAATTACACATATAAAACAAACATTTAAAAAGGTACATAATGAAATGGAGAGACTCTATAATATTGTATAATACAAGTAAACAGACTATCCAAGTATATATAGCAATACATTTTGCTTTATTCCTTACACTGAGGATATATGAGATGGGAGGTGTGTTGTCCTATAAACAGCTAATCCCTCATGTGAACGCCCATAAAGTAATGGACATAATAGTCCTAGGGGCAGTTTTACAGAAGGGAGAGCATGAATATCATAAATGGTTATGGAGAACCTTACCCATGTCAGTAGTCCTGGAAGCCTGGATAGCTAGTATTGAACCCCAACGCGCGTTTTGCGATGTCTGCTTCCTCAGGGGTTGTATATGTACATATATCATTTAAAGTCATATTGTATAACATACGTCCTTGGCAGTAAAACAGTTATAGATGTACAATAATTTATGATATGACCACTAAAGAATCTTTAAAGACTATAACTGCTAAAATGTCCCCGGAGTGGCCGATCAGTACGGGGTCCAGGTGTCGGACATGCACCGATCATATACTGATGACCTATCTGGTGGATAGGTCATCAGTTGTCAGAATGTGGAAACCCATTTAACAGGGAAACATAACTCAATATTTATTACCTGAAGTTTTTGGAAATATCCCATATGTGGCCTCAGTATGCTACTTGACTGCAACAAAGGCCTTCGAAATGAAGTAGCACCTAGTGAATTTTGGGGCCTTCTTTTTATTAGAATATATTTTAGGCACTATGACAGGTTTGAAGAAGTTTTGTTGTGCCAAAACATTAGAAAACCCCCCAAAAAGAAACCATTTTGGAAACTACTCCCCCAAGGATTTCATCTAGGGGTGCAGTGAGCATTTTGACCCTACAGATTTTTCATAGATTTTATTAGAATTGGGCCATGAAAATGAAAAATATTTTTTTTCCAATAAGACATAGTTTTAGCTCAATTTTTTTAATTTTCACAAGGAATAAAAGAGAAAAAGCACCCCAACATCCCAACCCAAGGCCTGCACCACTGATCGCTATACTAATTCATTGCACTATGTACGTAGTGCAATGTATTAGAGCTGTCAGTGTGACAAGGTCAACAAGCCCATTAGGACCTGCTGGAGGAAGGTCCTAACAGGCTTTCATACTTGGAAGACCAGAAAGCCATTGTCAGGGCTCCGGTTGCCATGCCAACCACCGGCAATTGCGTAGCGGGAGTACCGATCAAATACAAACCCCTTAGAAGCCGAGGTCACTTTTGACCGTGGCATCTAAGGGGTTAATCGGCTGGAATGGAAGCTAGCTCCGGGTTCTGGCCATTTCTGAGGCCATGCTATCACCGTGATATAACTGTACTGCGGTTTGCAGGAACTACTTCCCGACTGAGCTGTATATATAGCAACAGCCAATTCTGGGTGCTAAACGCACTCTGGGAGACCCAATCACCGACAAAAGGCAGAACATACTGACGCTGCACAACGTTAATAGATGTTTCCAGACACATCGCTAAAAATTTGGTTGTGGCTGTGTCTAGTACTACAACTCAGTCGCATTCTCTTCAATGGTACTAAGCTCCCATAAGCTGCATTACCAGGCACAGCCACAAGTGTATGGCGATGTGCCCTTCTTTCAGCTAATCAGTGGGGGTGTCAAGAGTCGGACCCCCTAAATATCTTTGTGTATTTTAATTAAAATGACTGCTTCTGAATATCTAATAGGGGTTCCACCCGTATAGACTACATAATTTAACAGCTTCTTCTACAACTGAGAATTGATTCTCATTCACTCATCAAAGCCATCACTAAAGTTTCAGCCTTTAGACTGATTCAGAGTCAAGATTACTGCTTAGACTAATTCGCACCCAAGTAACAATTTTTGAAAAGCAGCTCCTGAGGACTCTAAAAAGGTAAATTGGTTCTTACTATAGAGATGATTAAAGAGGTTTTCCAGAAAAAGAAAACTGATGGACTATCCTCAGGATAGGCCATCAGTAACTGATTGGTGGGGGTACAACTCTTGGCACCCGTGCCGATCAGCTGTTTCATGGGGCCTTTTAAAGTTTTACAAGCGTTGCTTCCCCATCATCTCCCACGCTGCACAATATTGTTAAACACCCACATACTTGTAGTGGCGGTTCACAGTACTACAGCCATCACTCATTCACTTGAATATAAGAAAGCTGTAATATTGTATACCACTGCTACTAGAGTGTCGGCGTCTGAAAGTGTTGCGCAGTACAGGGCTTCGCAGGCCCCTTCAGAACAGCTGATGAGTGGGAGGGGGGGGACTAAAAATGCCTATCCTGAAAATAACCATCAGTGTTATCTCTCTGGAAACCCCTTTTTTAATCCTATATTATTATTTTCATTTGAAGTGTTTGAATGTATCAGCTTTTACAGGCCTACGTGCTTAGGGTTATATTTAAAGGTTGTCTATCCATCTACTTATTTATTTTTGCTAAATAACTTTATGTACAATAAAACTGTTTTACGTTAAACCATTTTTGAAATTTTATGCTGGTTTAGTAGATTTTGTAGCAGATTGGAGATAAAATAATGTTGTGATCTCCATATATTTTAGCAAATCCAAAACTTTTTGGATTTGTCCCACACATATTGCTCAAAATGGAAACAGGAAGACAGAGAAGAAGGATCACATGACTTCAGATGGCGGCATGGCCGGCTTCCCCATAATACTTTGCAGGCAGCCATCCCTTCACAGCGAATCATAAGAGGTATAGATGTGAGTCACTAATGACTCAGTGGACTACAGTCATATGAGTCATACACGCTATAAACATCCCCACCAGAAAATGCTGCTGCTTTGTGGGGATATAGAGGACGTCAGACAGAAAGTGAGAGATAGTAAAACACAGAATACGGATAGATTGTAGATTAGTGTCTGTGGGTGTGGTTCAGAGCGAGGAAAAAAGAAGAGATAGTTAGCTTTACAATAATTTGATAGAGAGATAGCAGTCAGTCAGTGTTAGTTAGGCAGGTATAGGCAGACATTGCTGTGAACGAGTGCTGCTGCAGCTATACAATTCTTATATTAATTTGTATATCACCAATCTTCATCCCATCATTCACAAATCTTCTTCAATAACATTAAGGGCATGTTCACACGTGGCGGATTTCCTCCGCAACTGTCCGCATCAATGCCGCACAGAATCTGCGTTGCAGATTCTGCTGCGGATCTGCACAAAATGTGCAGTAAATTGATGCGGACTAGCTGCTGCGGACTGCGGTAAAAGTACTTCCCTTCTCCCTATCAGTGCAGGATAGAGAGAAGGGACAGCACTTTCCCTTGTGAAAGTCAAAGAAATTCATACTTACCGGCCGTTGTCTTGGTGACGCGTCCCTCCTTCGGCATCCAGCCCGACCTCCCTGGATGACGCGGCAGTCCATGTGACCGCTGCAGCCTGTTATTGGCCTGTGATTGGCTGCAGCCGTCACTTAGACTGAAACGTCATCCTGGGAGGCCGGACTGGAGACAGAAGCAGGGAGTTCTCGGTAAGTATGAACTTCTATTTTTTTTGACAGGTTGCTGTATATTGGGATCGGTAGTCACTGTCCCGGGTGCAGAAACAGTTACTGCCGATCGCTTAACTCTTTCAGCACCCTGGACAGTGACTATTTACTGACGTCTCCTAGCAACGCTCCCGTAATTACGGGAGCCCCATTGACTTCCTCAGTCTGGCTGTAGACCTAGAAATACATAGGTCCAGCCAGAATGAAGAAATGTCAAGTTAAAAAAGCAAAACGCATCCGCAGCACACATAACATGTGCATGACAGCTGCGGACTTCATTGCGGAAATTAGAATCTCCATTGAAGTCAATGGAGAAATTCCGCAAGGAGTCCGCAAACAGTCCGCCACACCTCCGCAACAGACAGAGCATGCTGCGGACACCAAATTCCGCTCCGCAGCCTATGCTCCGCAGCGGAATTTTACGCATCGTCTAAACGAACACTGCTAAATTAAAGTGGAAGTCAATGGAGAAACGGCTCCGCTGCGGATTAACGCTGCGGAGTGTCCGCAGCGGAATTTAAGTGAAATTCCGCCACGTGTGAACCCAGCCTTATTCTGATACTGATAGCGTGCTGCTGCCTTCTATTACAGACGTCGAGGACCACTTGTTAAAAAGTAATTGCTTCTTTCTACACCACCGTGTGTGTATAAAAAACGGCGTGCATCTTTCACCAAAAAGGGATCATTTACACTTTTTAATTTTAAAAAGCAAAAAAAATATGACAATGCAGTATGTTTTTAAACAGGCTGTTTGTTACAACCGGCTAGCATCCGTTTACCCATTGCCATATATGTCGCTGTTACTTTGACATTACTAATGCTGTCATGGTGTTAAAGAGTTTGAAAAAGGTTGCCTACAGTCTTAGAAGACGTCAGAGTGTCATACACGACTTTTCAGGGCCATCAGGGCAGTTTACATTTCCACCAAACCAAATCTGATGGTCTGTTTGATAGAAATGGATCCCAAAATGAATTGCATCTCTGGACTCACTAAAATTGGGGTTTGGAATTCTCTTCAATGATATTTACACTTTCCCAGCATTTCCCAACCCCACAATGGATCGTCTAGAAAAAAGTTCCTTGGATTTGAGTCAGGTGATGAACTTTTACATTCTGATTCCCTTTGAAAATGTATATATATATATATATATATATATATATACACACAGTCCTCAACATTGAAACAATGAAATTGCAACACCAAGAAGGGCGAGCTGTAAGGTGTCGCTAATTTCTGCAAGTGATAACATTTTCAAGCACCTAGCTCCAATCTATGGCTTGTCGGAGGCATAAAAGGCAGATTGAAAGCAGTATTTTAGCGACATGAAACCTTAAAAAATCTGATCAAGTGGTGTGGGCTGATTGTGTAATGCCTCCTGTTCGTGGATGTGCCAGTTATCGCCACTTGTCGCAAACTGAGAGGGGCAGAATCCTTGAACTGAGAGACCTTCGTTTATCACTCCAGCAGATAGCTTCATGCCTTGGCCAAAATGTCAGCACTTTTCAGCGTTGCGTGTCCCAGAGGTTGGGAGAACAACAACATATGGGAATGTCAGCAGGAGGTGCGCGGAGGCGAACCTCTGCACGGACAGATCATCTGATTGAAAGAATGGCGTGTAGAGATCCATTCTGTACTGCAAATGATATTGGATGTCACATTCTAAGCCTAGGGCGGCAACCAGTGTCAACACACACCATCAGAAGGTGTTTGCACAACATTGGGCTACGAGCCAGATGTCCAGCTACAGGTGTACCATTGACCACACGCCACCGCGCTCAAAGGCTATCATGGTGCACAGCAAGAGCCCCACTTTTGTCTCGGATGCAATGATAGCCGGAGATTGGTTTGGAAACCAGATGGGCAACGCCATGAAGAGGCCCGTACAAGGGAATGTCACACCGGTTCTACTCCCGGTAATATGGTGTGGGGTGGCATAATGTATAGTAGCTGGACCCCTCTAGTCTTCATTTCAGGTATACTAACAGCTTGACATAACATTGATTTGGTTGTGGAACCAGTGGTATGGCCATTTCTCCAAAGTGTCCCAGAAGCCATTTTTTAACAGGACAATGCCAGGCTGCATGTTGCTCGTTCTACTATGAGCAACCTGCGTGGCCTAAACAAGCTACCATGGACTGCAGC